>NC_089762.1:512475-527475 GCF_040412425.1 Macrobrachium rosenbergii
ATCGTGTCACTGACTACCATATCATTCACAAATATCTAAAAGGTAGGTGAATGAATACGAAGGAAGTCCCTTAATCTTAAAAGTTGAGACATTCTTCAACTATATGGCTCGGATAAGATGTTCCTAGAATTTTCATATTTTATCATGAATTGTCATCAAAAATTCACGCATTCATATTGACTAAAATTTGATAAAATCAACTGAAGGAAAAGATACGCACCAGAAGCAAATGCTATGTAGTGCAAGTAATGAATGTGACACAGGCATACATTCTCATTATAAGTATTCCTCTGACACCAGATGGGCATCTGGTAGGAAAAACATTCTTCAGTTTGGCAAAAAGAAATTGCTAACTAAAATCATGTCCCCATTTTGCCAGGTCAGTTATTCGTTTGCTGAAGCATCTAAGGGACTTTTCGTAGATGACAGAAAATAAAATTATTTTTTTCCACACCCTCTTGTCAGACAAGGACTTTCATAATCTTCACAATTTTTGAAGCAGGAAACGAATATTTAATTCTCTGTTTGTTTTGTTAACAGATTAGGTTTAGATCGAGTGTAATGTGTGTAATATAATTACACTTTTTTTTTACACGACATTCGTTTCCTCAACTGAATTTTCACATATTTATGTTGCACTGTAATTTATGCGCGGTTCACCTCAACTGAGACCTAAAAGTTGACGACATGGTACCATGAATAAAACCGCATGGGAACAATTTGTAGTGATACGTAGGGTAGAGATCTGCCTAAAAAGCAGTAGTTTCAAGCCAACATTTACCCATATATAAGTACTGACGAACAACTATGAAATATTTGGGGAGAAAAGAGGGGGTGCTCATAGCTGATTACAGAAGCAACCTAATGATTCTAGGACTCTGGTGAAATGTGGAAGCTGGACTTTCCATGGATAAAGATTTGAGCAAAGGAGTAATGAGTACCTTATGGATGCAAAAAGAATTTGTGGCAACTTCTATGAACAGCAGTCGTGGATATTTTGGAAAAAAACGTTAACGGGGAGAGATTTGTACTTCAAGCAGCAGTAAAAATCTCGATTCGCTGATTTTGTCCCAAATACTTAAACTTCCCCAATCTCTGAAGCAATCAAAAGAAATCTTAATCCCCCCCTCTCACTTGGATCAGTTCCGCAGTCCTCGCAAGCATGCAACTCAGGAGGTCGCGTCATCCAAGCCAGTAATTATTGGCTTGAGAAGAATCATCGGTCTCTTTGTCAGTGCAAATCCCGCTGTTATATTGTTGAAAGAACCACTTCCTTTTTGGCATCAGGGAGATCTCCATTCTCAGCTCTCTTCTCATGACATAACGGAATGAACGTGAACTGATTGCTTGGGATTTTAACAATCTCAGTAACCTGATTGAATTACCATTCAGTTTGCTGTCAGTATTCTTCTGCCATGAAGTACGGAATGTAGAGTTTGGGCCAAAAGCCAAGCACTGGGACCTATGAGGTCAGTCAGCGCTGGAAAGGGAATTGAGAGTAGGTAAGTTTGAAAGGTGTAACAGGATGAAAACCTCATAGTGGCGATATGACATAATTGTCAGGAGAGGGTGGATAGCAAGATGTAAGAAAGATAATATGAATGAAGGTACAGTAAAAGGCATGAAAGGGGTGCAGCTAGGGGCCGAGGATGCGCTGCAAAGAACCTTTAGTAATGCCTACTGTGCATCCCGTGAGGTGCATTGACGGCATTAACCCCTACGGGGGGCATCAAGCATGATACTATGATACCTACATTTGCGAAGTTCTCAAACACGGAGACTTTAGAACAGCGGTGATCATTTGCTTCAGATATTTAGTTTCATTTACAACTTTATTACTAAAATACAAAAAAATTTGCAATGTGGTCTTTTGTTTGTAGTTACCCATAGCTAGCAAGCTCTTATGAATGAGCAGTCATGGACTGATAAATTAAATATGATATATAGAAATTAAAATACAGAATAACAAGCAATAATAAAAATGGCCCACAACAAATAATAACTGACGTCACATCGGGGAACTGGAAGCTAAAAGAGTCTACCTACTAAATCCATTGGAAGTTGGTCTCGATGCCTGAACGAAAGAGACGGCACTTCAATTTTCGTTGTGCTACTCCCGTATGCGCTGGTCACTTCAGGTAGTGGACAGCAATTAGTCTGGGGCTTGGGAAGCTCTACTGAGCAACCACATATTTAAATGTTAGCTACGCGTTACCTGGTAATGCTGCAATTAAATCTCCAAAGATTATTATATATATATACATAAAGGGAGAAAAAAGTGTTGTATTAACGGCAGTATCTTTCTCATTTTTCAAACAGGTGTACGGCTTTTCCAAGAATTTCTTAATTGTAAGCAATTAAAGGATACGGAGTTCATTAGGCGCCGGCTAAGCCACAGGGTTGAGCGTCCGTCTTCTTTGAAACAGAAAACAAAAAGATAAACGCAAATTTATCTGGATTCTGGCCTCTGCGACTTGACTGACGTAGCCTTGAGCATCTGACTCTTAAAGCTAAATCATCTTCCAATAAAGACTTTGTGATGCACCCAGGTTTATACTGTACTTGGTAGTACTGCTTGTACTAAAGAAAATGGCAGTGTTTTGGTGAATCTTAAGAGATCACCGGTGTGACATTTGTAGTGAAACAGACAAAAGATTCAACGTATTTCCTGCAACGTGGTATTTCAATATTTCCGGGTGTTTAATTTATCTTGTTCAAGTCAGTGACTGAGGATCCGATGATATTTGGGGCAACAAAAACCAGATTAACTGTCTCTTCGTAAGGTTCACCAATCTCCTTGACACCACCTGGTTATGGGCTTCTCATTTGCTGTGTGTTTCTCTTGGCTGCCCATTGAGTTTGCAAAAGAAATCCGTATCCTTTTACTAAGGGAATAAATGAAGAACATCGAAAAAGGAGGGTTCATTTATACTGTGAACCTGTAATTTGTGATGTCCATAACTATTACTACATCCAAGAAAAGAATTACGTTCTGCATTTTCCCTTACAAGAGAGACGCTGCCCTCCTACTTTCTGTAAGTCTTGGGATGAGTTCGCAGACTTCATACCCTTCTCCACCCTAGCTAGGTCCCGCTACAGCCAACTGTCAATTGCTCAGTACAAAGTTTATGTCAACAAATGCATAACGGGATTTAATGAAACGTGACAAAATTCGCGTCGAAGGGAATCAAAACCTGGCTTTCTCTCTCGTTGGTGGTGGTGGAGGTGGGGGGATTTTTTTTTTGTTTTTGTTTTAATGATCACTAGAATACATACGACTCCAGCGTGGTAACAGACATAATTCCCATCGGCACTAACACTGGCTGGAGAGCTGGGTGCATCTGCGCTCCCTTCACTTTGACAAAACGTGTGTTTCTGAGAGAGAGAGAGAGAGAGAGAGAGAGAGAGAGAGAGAGAGAGAGAGAACATGTAACTGCACCTAATGCAAATTCCACGAATACAGTTTTCCAGAAAAGATGAGAAATTACTGACGAACAAACAAGAATAATGAAGGCGTCTATAAACATGACAGTTTTAGCCTACAGATGTAATGTGTCTACCAAGATCCACGCAGACACAGATCCCATAAAGACACCTCCATTCATGCATGAAACGACCTTTACTTGGGCAGACAGAAAAATCAATGCGAGTCATACAACGTAGACGAGCACTGGACAGCAAGCTAGGACCTTGAAACTGGAAGTTCTGGCTACCATCAGGGATGATATTTTGGGAAAGACGAAGCTCCTCTTCTGAAAACAGTTTGTCGGAAAGACACCGAAATAATAGGCCTAAATATGCCCGCACAAGCTACGTCCCACAAGCGTACGAATGTGAAGTTTCCAAACTTTTTCAAACTTATATTTAAGTCGAAGATGAGGTAAATTCCATGCTTTGATGACAATCACATTACAACAAAGGCTTTACTTTGGGAATTTTACATACAACAAGCCTTGAGATACTAGACTCATTTTGTTACCGAACTAGAATCCGTTCAAAACTACTGAAATTACCATTTTATGGCGCAAACAGAAGAATTCTCGGTAAATGTAGCTTGAAAGATATCTGGACATATTTAATTAACAATGTTGATTAAATTATATGTCAAAATGCGTAAAAGTGGTACAGACG
Organism: Macrobrachium rosenbergii; assembly: GCF_040412425.1. Classification (NCBI taxonomy): domain Eukaryota; kingdom Metazoa; phylum Arthropoda; class Malacostraca; order Decapoda; family Palaemonidae; genus Macrobrachium; species Macrobrachium rosenbergii. The sequence goes on from NC_089762.1 coordinate 516,607, forward strand.
CAAACATCCACTGTGATTTTATCACATTAGCTACACAAGTTCAACCGATACAATACTGTACTTTGACGTTTACTCTTCCTAAAGCCAAACATAAAGTTTTAATGTTAAGTATACGTTAGTTTTACCAGACCACTGAACTGATTAACAGTTCTCCTAGAGAGGACTGGCCCGAAGGATTACACTTATTTTACGTGGCTAAGAACCAATTGGTTACTTAGCCAATTGGTTACTTTCTATCACCAGAAACAAATTCCTCTAATTCATCATTAGCCCGCCGGGGACTCGAACTCGGGCTTAGCGAGTGCTAGCCCACAACTCTATCGACTCGCCTAACGAGGAACTGCATAAAGTTCTACCCCCTTCTTTAAAAGCTATATTGCAAATTTGGCAGAAAAGGGGGATCAGACGTTGTACGTTTACGCAATTCAACTCAGGCGAGTTTCTCGGGTACACGAGAATTCACATTCAAAAAGCACTGAAGAGGAAACTTGTAAAAACTGCCGTGGACCAGCAGATAATAATGTTCGTCTTCATTGATCAATGCGGATTTCTCTACCCCATTTTACTAATATTTTCATTCTCTCTCTACGCCGTCCTTGCCTTTTTCTCAGTGTTTCTTTACACTTCTGTTAATGGTGTACACATACTGATTAGAAGTGGTAATTTCAAGTGTATCTTTATAACTGTCTTTAATTCGCTGCTGTATATTCATTAGATTTCGGCTTCCCAGTGTGACGGTTGTTGTTTCAAGTAGCGTAGAAAGCCAGTGCGCGCGCACACACACACACACACACACACACACACACACACACACACACACACACACACACACACACACATATATATATATATATATATATATATATATATATATATATATATATATATTCAAAACCGCGTTATATTCCGCCACTTCACTGTCACGAGTCTCTCGTATAATCTCTTCTTCATCTTTTGATAAATTTGATCAACCCTAACAGCATTTTCTTCATAGGATGATAATTTGCTGTAAATTATTTTTCCTTTCAAAGTGTTGTTTCTGTATAAAAGGAACAACGAATATTGTATAACAGTCAGTAACATCAATTAATTCTCACTACCAAACAACCACTAATTGTTAAATCTGTACTGTCACGAAACACAGATTCAATGAAAAGTGAATTTAATCAAACACTGTGAACTGATTTCGACACCTACAATCTGCCTGATTCAACAAAACACTTGATGTATCGACTGCATGTATTCTGTAACACCTCTGTTGATTCAACGCTGATAACACCTCATACGCGTATCTCAAAACACAGCCGTTTAGGTAACCATACACATAAGATTTTTAGCTGTGTGTGTGTGTGTGTGTGTGTGTTTGTGTGAATAAAGGGACAACTACAAGACAAACACCTTCGCAAAGTTCCTAAAAGTGACTTCCCCCTACATAGTCGAGGTGTGGGATGCTTCTATACATTCTGGGTCACATACACTGGACAATAAATGCAGTTTATTGTTTCTAAAGTAAAACTGGTGTATCTTTAAAATAAGTTGTCTGGAACAAGTACTATAAATTTTTGTGGACAGAGAACAAATAGAAGTACCTATCGCTAAAATCACTATGCTTCTACGACACACGGCAAAAAACCGCACTACAGAACAAGGTTGGTACGAGCTGGATAATCATATTATTTCATGCATCAAGCAGAACATAATCAGTGTGACGTTCAAGATTCAACAAGATTTGTGAAGCAGGTTTCCATTGTTGTTAAAAATGACATTAGCATCACATTTGCGAAGTTTCTTGTTCAGAAACTGAAATTGTTCCCCGTTCTATTAAAAATACAGACGATATCTTACAAGGAATGATTCTTGATGGGCCTACAAGAATTCTAACAGACCCTGTAGGGATATACTTCAATTCCATAATTAGGCTTACTCCTTCCAAGATCTTCTTGACTGAAGGATTGTTTTCCTCGACTGTGTTCGGCAAAGGAATCCCAATCAGCAGATACTGTGCAGTGGTTTTGAATCGAAGTTCAAGAGGCCTGATCAGGGCTTCAAAGCTTCATTGCAGTCACTTCCTGATTGCCAAGTACTTTGTCTTTTTCCATACTTCTTTTCCAGAGAGAACTAAAGCCCACTGACATAATTTTCTACATTTCTTTACTTATTTCCCCCTGCTCTCTTCCAGAGAGAACTATAGTCCATTTACATTACTTTTCTTACAGTGACATGAGTTTCTTTGTAGCAGCCATCAATCCCTCGGTTTCTACATCATATGGCACATAAACTTTACTTAAATTATTCATACAAAGAGAAAACTTATTGCAGGTACTAAGGAAACTCAAGAGATAAACGGCTTAAAAGCTGTTTGCCTGGAAAACTGGTAAAAGTAAAAAAAAAAAAAAAAAATTGTTTTATTGCATCAAACTTCAAAATTTTGACTTTCTTTCCCATTCGAATATTTTACTTGTACAATTAAAATCACAATATTTAATATTTTAGGGGGAAAAAAAAAAGGGGGGCTTTCTCATACAAGCCATTGTAGCTACGATTATATGGGCACCAGTTTCCTGGCCGATGCTAAAACCAAGGCATTACCTTCAAAAGTTTAAGACTGTCCATAATTTTCAGACTTTAGTGTGGAGGGTATCAACACGTTATATAACACTAAACATAATTAAAAATTAAGAACATACGAATTTCCAATGATTCAAGAGCGTCATTTTAGTCATACGGGCTGTTTTCTTCCGTAAAGTGCGCTCCTAGATATTTGTCCAAAAAATCCCATGTTTCAAAAACCTTCCAAGCTAAATGGTGTGACAGAACTTTAAAAAGGTTGTTTTCTGACGATGCTATCGTCAGTTTTTTTATTTACTGATTTTAAGGTTTCGTCTTTGGGAGATTTCTGTGGCAGTTCCCGGGTTCCTTTGTTAGTTCGAAAGAACGCTTTTGGACTAATCTTCTAGAAATTCCGCTTTCAACACTGTAAAAGGTAGCATTTTATGTGTGTGTATATATATATATATATACGTATGTATATATATCCAGATAGATAGATATAGCTTTATATATACATATGTATAAATACATATAATATGCATCGTTCTGTACGTTATACTTTGTAATTTTCCTCTGATTTTATATTTTCCATCGCTTCTTCCAAAATCCTTTTTAGAGAACCCTTTTTTTTTTTTTATTTAAACCTGTTCCTAAAATCTATTTCTCAAAGGAGTTTTTTTTTTCATCGTCCGTTTGTAAAACGCCTTAGAAAGCCATAAAAACTGGGAACTCTTTCCAAAATTTTTCCCCAGAGGTTCCGGCCAAATGATTCACTTCCCGAGGCCTCTCTCAGTTCTCGACTAAAAGAAATTATGTAGAGCTCCTTTGAAGAGTCGCCCATAATTCTACGAAGCGCTAACTCATCTGGATATTGTTCACTAGTCTTAAGTTTAGATTCATATGAGTATTTTTCCTATAACATACAAAGATTTAGAATTACGAAATAATAAACAATATTCATCGAAAATAATCGCGATTCGGTTTCGTCGTAACTTGAAGGTTTTTCATTCCGGTGACTAATTACTGCGACAAAACTGAGGTAAGTTACATTTTTATTGCCCAGTGCAATTTATTTCTTCAATACATTTTTATTCCACATGACATGCTCCAATATTTGCTAACAAAATAATGGACAAGAATCCTCTACCGTTTATTTCACGGTCTGATAACATTAAAATACCAAAAACGCCCTGGTTTCCAGTGTTACAAAATGATTAGATATCACGAATGAGGAGACCCTTGTTTATTATTTTTTATAAAAGGCCAATACGAACTCGTCCCCAATCAAAACTCATCTTTCATTATTGTTGACTTAATGCTATTAAAATAATAACGAGTAATAATACAAATAAATGGGAAATAAGATGACTCTCCATAAAGGAACTTGGAATATAGATTAGAATAAAGAATTTAGGCCTGGGACCTACGAGGTCATTCGGCGCTGACAGGGACATTGACAGTAAGGAGGTTTGAAAGGTGTAACAGGAGGGAAACCTCACTGTTGCACTGTGAAGCAATTGTCAGAGAGGGTGGACAGTCAGATGGAAGAAGGAGAATATGAAGACAAAAAGGAACTGGTAGGCGTTTTAGGAAAAGATACCTGGAAGAGTTCACACGTGGAAGGGAGTCTTGAAACACTATCACAAACTGCAAAAGAGTGGTCCTTACCTCATAGTAGTATAAAGGTACATTGTGCGTCAGTACCTCGGACAACACGAAGCCAAGACACACCACCACTAATAATGTGGCATACAGCAAACTCAAGGTGATGAAGGTCGAAGTTCTGGAAAGACGAGAGAAAGCCTGCTAATCACTTGTTGCTTGACAAACTCTTCATACACTGTCATATATATATATATATATATATATATATATATATATATATATATATATATATATATATATATATATATATATATATATATATATATATATATATATATATAATTGTAGATAGTTACAATAAAGATAAAACAACTTGCAGACCAAACATTCTCTCTCTCTCTCTCTCTCTCTCTCTCTCTCTCTCTCTCTCTCTCTCTCTCTCTCTATCTCTCTCTCTCTCTCTCTCTCTCCATCTTTAATTCCTACATCTGTAGAGAGCGCATTTTACGTTGAGATAAAACACGACCGTATCCCTTTCATTTTCGTAATGAGAGCGAGTCATGACACCATTCCATAGTAGTTCAACTTTTAAAACGATTTTAACAAAATACCAGCAATAACTTGGCAACCTATCAACTGCAATTGTGAACAATACATGAAAAGGCATAAAAACACTGAATCAAAGATACGGAGCTCCTCCAAAAAGGTCCTCTGAAGTTCCAGAAAAAAAAAAAAATTTCTGTTATGAAATGATTTAAAACACACGAATTTTCCAACCAAAACTATCGTCAACAAACCATTAATGGCCAGGTTCGTGAAACTACCCAAGTCCACCACTATGGAATGGAGCTAGCTGGTAATTCAACTGTCGTGACCTTTAAACTTTCTGTCAGGTCAAGTCGAGGTTTCAGAATACAGCGGAAAAACTTCTGAATTATTCAGGCATTAAAGACGGTAACTTCGTAACGTGTGGTCGACTAAGGCAAATACAGGTTTATTCAATGTTGCATACTAGTTTATACGAATATGCCGAATATATGGCACTTGACAAATCAAGAAATATCGAAAACTGTTTTATTTTATTTTATTCGATCTCATTCTTAGCGGACAGTTTCACACTTATCTTGCAAAGCAGTAAACCAAGGACAAGACCTCTACACAGGTATCTAGAACAAACATCTATGGAATGGTGTCAGCCCGCCGTGACAGGGGAATGGCCTTGAAGTTTCGATCATAACTTGAACTAAACAAGCTACTTAAGTTGTAATTCAGCTTCTAATTTCAAAGGTAATTTGATAAGTTGAATGCAGTCAAGAGCTGCGTCAAGTTAAACGATCCTAAACTAACAAACGGCTTCACATCGTGGATCCTGAGGACGAAAGACGACGAAACCTCCTGTTTCTTTGGCTGAATCTGATGCTCTGATAAATACTGAGAAAAAACGGAGGCAAAGATCGCAAAAGACGAACCATGAATGAGTGTATAGAAGAAGCCAGACAGTATTTAATAGCATTATTGAATCTATTTTGACATTGTTCGCATTCCTCTAGAACGCCAAATATCGCAAAACCGGAATCAAAATGATTTTCGACTAATCTCACAGTTTCATGAACCGAAAGAGCTTTCAGCAGTAGTCGTAGATGGCATGAACCAGACGGCTGGCTGTTTTGAAATTTTCTTAGGATTCTGTTTTTCAGTTGAGTCACTCTGCGAAATATGCGATGGAAGTCTTATCATAGCAGAGGACCTTCGGGCTATTCTGTTGATCCAGGATCATGAATGGCAGACATGACAATGACTTTGGCCGGATGCAATTGGTATTACGTCAGTTTTTACACTTGTTTATACATCACAAAATCTATTATGCCAATTTTTTTTCACGTCCAAGAGAACAGACATACACATTGGCAATGAGCCCAAAACTAAGAGTGCCTCTTTTGAAAAAAGATGAAACATAATAAGTAAAAACAGAGAATAAAAGTGTAAGTCTGCGCATCAATAAAATCCAGAGTCAAAACATTATCCAACAAGCACAGGGAAGAGCAACAGATTTCACGAGGCAGTTCCACTTGTTTGGGAGGAAGTCCTCCGACAGTTCCGGGCCTTCCCATTCGAAAGAAGAGCCTTTCGGGGAACTGATTGTAAACAAACACACCGCTTTCACGAAGGTGAAAAGACCACCGACTGATAACCCTGGATATTGTATGACCTTCAGGGAGTGTTTTAAAAGCTGTCAAAAGTCCTCATTTATCCGTCTCACTCGTTTCTGTCCGACTGACATCTGAATGGAACCGTGTCCTTGCTTCAGATTCGTAGTGTAAGGAACCGCAACTCTCACACGATTCAGTTCGCAAGCGCCACTCACGTGACTCTCGTCATAATTGAAATCACATTCACCCTCAAACTTACAATCACGTAACATACTTTATCACATCTTGCATTACAATAATCCATCAAACTCATCATTATAACAACACAGAAAATGACCTACAGTTAGATGAAATTTATTTATCCATCAGAAACATAATTTTCCTTAATCCAAAAAAGATGGCAAATATATCAGCATTAACCACTAGTTTAGACGCCTGGACTAAAACAAAGCTTTCATTTTGTAATTCTTATATACACTGGGAGACTTACACTAGTTAACCAAAAAAAAAAACAAAAACAAAAGACAGCTATAAAACGAGGAAAAGGCATAAATACAGCCAAAACATAGAACTGTCTCGATTTTTTTTTTTTCCTGAAAATAAATGTACAATGCTACTGTCACAGAATCCGTATTCCAAATACATTTAATACAAGCATTAATGATACCAATAAAAGACTTTGCTTTTACCGTAAATTGAAAGCAAGGACATTACAGGGAAAGGAAGAATATTGGAGGAAAACAAACGATACCAGGTTTGATCACAAGGGGTAATACTAAGAACTACGGTTCAACTAAATGTTATCTCACGGGGTTTAGCGAGGAGAGGTTTTTGAGGAAGGTTTTTTACACTAATTATGTGCATACCTAAGAGGTATAATTATTTAATTCCGTTTAATGGACTGGAAAAATCTGATAAGAAAACCAGTGATTAATATAATCAAATAAAAAAAGTAAAAATCCTGGGCAAAAATATTCAGAATTCTACTGTGTTCTGCTAGACGAAGTTTGATTGGGATAGGAATAAGAATGCATTTAAACCTGCTTAAAAGAGGCAGATGTTCAGTTTCACCACACATCTACTTAATTTTCTAAGACTAGAGGAATTTTTATGAAAACAGAGGGGCCGCTAAAAGTGCGTGGCTTTTAAGTAACTTCGGGAAAAAAATTCTGGCAAATTTTGATGACTCACTCTGGACAGTATACTAAATCGTAAAAATGACGAAAAAGTGGCGTGAAGAGAGACGAGAATAAAGGAAGCAAAGAGAAAAGCGAAGAGTGAAGAAAACAGTTCAAGGAAGCGTTTCGTCCCACAATCAGAAGCAGAAGAGAATGAAAAATTAGAAGAAGAAGAAGAAAAAGTCTGGCCTGGATTCAAGTTAACGATCATAAAGAAAGCAGCATCAATATACATTTGAACTCCACCGCAGCAAAGTTCAAAGGGTCTTAGGTGAATCGGCATATACTCGTTCACAGTGAGGGAAATGTGAGTCAAGTCTGGATAATGAGGCAAACACTAGGGAAATATCAGAACGCCTGCAAGCTGTATACAAATGCTCGGATGCAGTAAGTCATGCATGAAAAGTGTATATATACAAATAATCTGAGAGGTAGGTTCAGTGGGGTCTTTTGAAAATGCAAAATACTCGGAAAAATTGCCACTGGGTTGCTAGGCGTGTCTCATTCTCATGAACTTACCTTCAGGCCTGCTGATCAAGGAAACACACACGCGCGCCAAGGCATACATTCATGTACACACCTGCCATGCAAGAGATCAATAAAAAAAAAACAAATGCAGGGAATCAACCTGAATGTGAGTTGCACACAAACTGAGTGTTTCACCGGCTACTCCATCCACACCTACTCAGATCTAGCTCTACTCAGACACACAGCATTTCACTGAGGCCACAACACTTGTCCCACCAGACCAAAGACTACTATAGTACTCAAGTGACTTCATGACCCTCCTCCTCCTTCCTCCTGATCATGACGAGGGGATGAGGCAAAGGACTTACTTGGCGTTGGTCGGGTACGGAGGAATGGGAGCGATACAGCCACACTCGGGATCATAGGGCACGACGACGCCCGCCATCCCTTGGGGCATGGACGGCACCCGGCCACTCAACCCACTCACACTCCTTTCCATGCGCTCATCCAAACCCTCCTTCTCCTTGATGGCGTCGGGGGTTCTCAGGTCCATCTTATCGGAGACATAGCTCAGGTGAGACCCCGACTGCCGGTAGTGGTGCTGCTGGTGGTGGTGCGAGGAGTCGGAGGGCGGGGCCGTCGGCGGGGTGTCTAAGGTCAGGGTGTCCGAGGAGTGGATCGTGCCACCTCCTCCCCCTCCTCCCTGGCCCCCACCCCCCTCCTCCTCCGCCACCTCCTCCCCCTCCCCCACCTGCACCAGGCTGTTGCTGTTGCTGCTGCTGCTGCTGCTGCTGCTGCTGTTGCTGCATGGCCCCGTCCACGGTGGCGACCGACATTTCTTCGGTCATTTTGAGCAGAAGTTGTCAGGGAACTTTTCGAGAGAAAAGGGGCCCTCGAAAAAGGGCGAACGAGAGACGGCAACAACTCCCGTCTCTCTCTCTTAGGCGTCTTCTCCCCTGGGCGGCCTTCCTCACTCCAGCATGTTTCGTCTGTTTGGTCCTTAGGTCTACAGTAAGTCTTACTTCACTATCTACAAAAAACTGTCGGTCTCTGATTACAGGTCTTCTTCACCCATATCTCACCATCGCTTTCACCACGAACATCACCACCATCGTCACCAGGAGGGCTCTCCTCGCCGCTGGAGATGACACATACGGAAGGAGCAGATAATATGGAGAGCGAGATATCACATACTATGTATCGCTACGGTTCCAGTTATTATTATTATTATAATGTTGTTGTTGTTGCTGTTACCTGTTACCGCGAATGAGTTCTGTCATAACAAACGATAACATATACTGCAGCAGCGGAAGAAGATGGGGAACAGAAGAAGAAGAAGATGAAGATTGAGCTGTTCACTTTCCTTGTTATCACGACTATCACAGATCCGTGCCAGGGATTCTCCACCCTCTCTGGTTCCTTATCGGCCAATAAGCAGTGGCATTACAGATCTTCAAAACACACACACTCTCTCTCTTTCTACATTCCTCGTTCGTCACACTCTTTCTTACTCCTCCCTGCTCGTTGTCTTCGCTTAACCTGTTTGCCAACCAACACGAAAAGTTAAAATGTCAACAAAATCTCAAAATGCATTTATAAAAGCAGTAAGTACTGATAACTTATGTATTTTGCTTGTGTACTTCGGTAGAAGCCACCAGCAAGCACTGGTGCACTATTGCTGTTTTCATTTTTACTTTTTACTACATTTCTTGTGGAGTCATATGTATAACTGTTTTGACCTTTAATAACTTTTAAAAATGTCAAAAATATGGCTTCGAAATATTAAACAAAAGCACCAAGAATGTGGAAGACGCCTAACACCCTCCCCCCACCATAAGAAGCAATCACGTATGGTACCCAGCATAAACTACTGGAACGGCCGAGCTAGATTTCGTTTCCAATACAACTCGGGCTGTGTTCTAAGGCACCTGGTATTATTATTATTATTATTATTATTATTATTATTATTATTATTATTATTATTATTATTATTATTATTATTATTCAATGGGGTTAGAAAATAATCTTTTACCCAAAACTGAACTGATTTTCCTTTAGATTCAACCTCAGTAAAAACCATGCCTAAGAATTACTCGAATTCTTTCACTAATCTTAATATGTTTTCTGCTGTCACTAACAGCACCGTGATTACTGTCTTTATTCTTATTATAATATAAATCTAAATTTACAGACATTTATTTCATATGTGTATGAGAGAAAACCAGCCTGAGGTAAAAAATACTTTAAATCCAGACAAAATATATTATATATATATATATATATATATATATATATATATATATATATATATATATATATATATATATATATATATATATATATACACATGTATATATATATATATATATATATATATATATATATACATACATACATACATATACTTGTAAATTATATACGCATATATTCCGTTAACTCCCAGAACACTACTAGATGAATGAAGGATTCTGACACACGACAGAATACGGATACAAAATCTCTTAAAAATGAGTAGCATACTGGAACTCCGAAGGGCCAGGCCCTACTAAGAATAGAACTAGTTCCTTACCAAAATGGATTCTCTGCGAGATAACCATTTGGGGCATATCCTGGTAAAAATAAAAATCTTAACTGCCACTCCCAGGGAAAAAGGTCATTACAATTTTGAGTATTTTGGTCAGAAAAATAAACGGATTACTGTCGACATCGAAGCAATGAAGCAATATCTTTATAAGAGAGAGATGAAAATCGCACTGGTTTTACTGAAAGCTTGTGAGCAATATCTAGCTTTCTGAGAGAGTTCCAAAATAAGGCAAACTTAGGGTGGGAAATAACACCAAGAACTGATAAAAATTCAGAATCCTTCAGTAAGGGTGACAGCAGTGCGCAGTGACTGACTGAATGAATGCACAGTACGG
>NC_089762.1:532475-559975 GCF_040412425.1 Macrobrachium rosenbergii
AAGTCATGACGAAGTGAAACGTGACAGTAATTTCCGAACACAAGCACATAAGCACATACACAAAGGCACCTAGAATTAAAAAAAAAAATCTTAGGGGAAATGTCAAAGAGATGACAATCTGTCTTAATCACGACCAAAATCTGTCCTTCAAAAATTATTTTCCTTTTTGTAGTTACTAGTGCGGCCGATTTCAAAATGATAGACAGTAATACTTCGTCAACATTTCGATGAGAATTTTACGAATTTTAGCAACGCTATACAAACTTAGAGGCTCAAGAGACAATCATTAGTTACAATGCACTGGTAAAAATAAGAGTGCTCTATGAAAGTATACGTTAAGGAAATGCATCTGATGTCCACAAATACCAAATCAATTTGTTTAAGATTAATAAATATAATAAGCTTATCTAAATGTTCATAAAGCAATACTGTCTGTGTGTGTGTGTGTGTGTTTTAGAGAGAGAGAGAGAGAGAGAGAGAGAGAGAGAGAGAGAGAATCAAGACATTCATCTCCGTCAGACGACACTGAGAGATAAGGAAGCAGATGGCGGTCGTCTGTGGTCAGAATATGCCGAGAGATGACTCACATTACAAAAGAAATCCAAACCGCAAGTCATCTCAGAGTACACGTGGATAACCTTATATAGGTCTCCTACGCTTTTCAAAGTACGGAACAGTTTTTAAAGACCTGAACCGCTTTCAAATAGTTTTTAAACAGTTTTCTTGTAGTTTTTAAACACATGGCCTCCGTCAGTGCCTTGGAAAACGGAGTGGGGAGGGAAAATTTCCGACAATTCAAATAACGTTCTTTTTGAATATTGATTTTTCTCATGAAAAACGAAACATTTGGAGGGTGAAAAAAAAGTGGAGGAATAAGCCGAACCACAAAACCATTGAGAGGGAGAGCTAGCATAAAGGCGAAGAAGTTTACGTGATATCCTGTTACATCCTAAGCCTTAAGGGGTATTTATTTCCGTAATCACAAAACCACAGCTTCTGAACGGAGGGCATCCTTACAGTAATTTACCCAGCCCCTTCCAACGCTGGCCCGAAGATGCCTGGCAAAATTCGACCGTCAGGGCAGGAGACGCTCTAGAGGAAATGTGTCCTGTTGCAATGTACCGTGAGGAAGTGGAAGGAGGCGGGTAGAGGGGCAGAATCCCCCCCCCCCACCTTCTCCGTCAAAGGAAACCCCTACCGGCAGGGGAAACTGTTTAGTGGGATAAAAAAGAAAAGAAAATGAGCATCTAATGACAAGAGAAGAGGCGAAGCGTTCCTTATCAGGAGGAGAAATTCTACCTTTCACAACTGTCAGAAGACAGTGAAAGTTTTTTATTAATTACTCTTACTGTCAATAGTAACAATAACATTGTCAACACTTTTCGTTTTCTGTAAAAGAAAACTATTGTGCCGGCTTCTTCTGTCAGTCAGCACTTTATTCTGTCCGCACTTTTCCTATCTGCCCTCAGATCTTAAAAACTGCAGAGGCTAGAGGGCTGCAAATTGGTATATTGATCATCCACCCTCCAATCGTCAAACATACCAAATTGCAACCCTCTAGCTTCAGTAGTTTTTATTTTTATTTGAGGTTAAAGTTAGCCATAATCGTGCTTCTGGCAACGATGTAGGATAGGCCACCACCGGGCCCTGGTTAAAGCTTCTTGGGCAGCGGCTCATACAGCATAATATCGAGACCACCGAAAGATAAATCTACTTTCGGTGGCCTTGATTATACGCTGTAGCGGCTGTACAGAAAACTCGATTGCGCCGATGAAGCTTCGGGTCATTTTTGACTTTGACTTTAGAAATCTGCTCATTCCATTCGAGTGCTTAATAAACTAGGATAGCCCATAACCATTTTGATTGGTCACTTTCTAACTTATAAGAAACCTTTTTACATACTTATTCTGTTTATTTCGTTGTGTGAAGCTATTTACGAAGGTTTCCCTTTCGCATTTGAAGTACAGGGTCTTCCATTCTATGAGCCTAATTACAAATTATGTCAGTAAAATTTGTTGCAAAATTATTTCTAAAATTCCTCACTGGCAGGGAAGCTTCGTCTAAGCGGATCGCGAACAAAACATAATTTCGAAAAAGGAATAAATGAGGTAAAGTGGGCAATTTACACATGTCCAACGCCAAATGATTTCCTTTGAAAATCAACTCCACATTTTTCAACATTGCATAATCTTTCAAATATGAATTCATATGACGAAATAGATAACAGTTAAAGGAAAACACTGAGCCTTCCATTTCCATCAAATGCATGAGGTTGGAGAGGTTGGGAATCGGCTTTTCATGGTAGTATTAAATTAAATGCTCGAAAATCTCTCCCCTTCCCCCCCAAAAAAAAAAGAACTCCCAGTACCATTTGCACAAAGATGCAATGTTCAGTTTGACCTTATATAAAATATCACACGCTCCCAACAGACTACAACACCTTCAAATGAAGTCTCCTCCTTTGCAAAAATACGCATTTTCAGGAATATTTGAGGAATATCTAATCCTGCAATATATCAAATATAATGATCTAGCAGAGTCAAACAGAAAGGCTGCCTATTTTATAGAAATTAGGCAAATTCTTCATCCCGTTCAAACGAGATTAATGCTCAGCTTTATGGGAAAGACCGGTAATGTGCCGCTAAAGGATCTCAAAGTGAATTCAAATCCATGTAGACATCTATGACAATCATAAAAAGTCCAGTCAACTTCTGCCAAAGAGGCTATCCGTCGCGGAAACAAGTGGGCCTACGATGACTTCGGCGTCAGTGCCAACAGACAAAGAGCAGACGAGAGAGAGAGAGAGAGAGAGAGAGAGAGAGAGAGAGAGAGCAGAGAAGCAGCATCCGTATGTCTGTGTGTGTGTGCCTGTAGAAGCGAAGGGGAAAAGGCGAGGGGGTGCGGTGGGGGGAGCGAGAGTGAGAGAGAGAGAGAGAGAGAGAGAGAGAGAGAGAGAGAGTAGAGACAACGATAGAGGGTGTAATAGTTCCACCTGGGGAAGGAAATGGGGAGGGGAGGGGGATGGCAGGCGCGTGCGAGGTAAGGGCGAGATCTCCTCTGTCGGATCAATATTCAGTGAAAACACTGCCATCCCTACTGCCCTCCCAACTGCCCCCAACTCTGCCCAACCCGTTCTCAGTCTCTCTCTCTCTCTCTCTCTCTCTCTCTCTCTCTCTCTCTCATAATAATAATTTGTGCAACCTTTTTACAATAAGCACAGTAAAAACCTGTTTCTATTCTACACTGCTTTTGTGATCTAAATGAAACACCTGCCAGAGATACCCCGTGTCTGCCATCCCCCTTCCACTTCATTTCCTCTTGTTTTGGGAAGCCTACCCCAAGTTTTGCAACAGTACTCCATGGCAACAGACCGCCAACTTAACTCGTTTCTCCATTCGCAAGTTAGCTCGAAAAACCACCCCTCCTCCTTTACCCGACAGGCAGCAGTCTTGAGAGTGAGTGACTGTTTTCGACATCATTAAAGTCAAGGGATTCAGACGTCTGCGTGAGAGAAAGACGAAAGGTTATAAAAGAACGAACGTCCCTCCACTCCGCTGAAACACAGGGGATCCATTCTTTTGGACAAACTCCGCTTAAGAGAAAAGCAAAAAAATAGGGACGCCAAACCTGAGCTACTATACGAGAGGTCAGGAGAAAATGTTCCTCAGAGCAGGCAGCGTCAATTTCCGCAAGCGCTATCAAGTTTCCGGTTTCATTCAATCTGGTATCCGCGTCAAGAACTGCGAGGTGACCTTTCCATCTCACGAAATTAAGCCGTAACGGATATCTTTAGCCATGCCAAGAGACAACCTGCTTGACACTGACTTTTTCGATTAACATCTATTTGAAGCAAAGCAAAAAAAAAAAAAAGTTTACTGAACGAAGAAAGTTTCGCCACTATAAAAAAATCCCATTAACTGTCTCTAGTGTGACCGTTTCTTGTGGTACTTCCTTACCTCGAATACGCTTGTAGGAAAGTGAGGGCAATTTCATTACGTCTAATAATGAAAGGTTTCTCATAATACATTTTTCTTATAAATTTGCTGACGGGCAGAGTTGAATTTGAAGATGATAACGAGCGTTTTAGAAGTCATAAGTCACAAGGCATATGATAAAAAAAATCATTAGTTATACGTCTTCTATTAAACAAAATTTCACGACAGAGAGAGAGAGAGAGAGAGAGAGAGAGAGAGAGAGAGAGAGAGAGAGAGAGAGAGAGAGAGAGAGAGAGAACTACATATACTGACAACATTCCAATCAATTATTGAAAACAAGCAGTGTGATATGAAATACAATCACAGCCCTTCAAAAGAGGACGCCTTCCTTCCACTTTTGCAATTCATATTTGACTTTGAAGAGAAACCACTTTTCCCGTCTGTGCTATTCATCGCTGGTCAAATGACAAACGCTTTCTTTTACCCATCAGGCGCCGATTTCATTGAGAGTGAGGACAGCAGACGGAGACAGCAGGCTGAATTGTTCAGAAATCCCCTGCAATCATTCTCAAAGCTTTCGCTGAGAGACTGAAACTGGTCAATTTTCATCTTAAAAATCATCGCGCATAATTATGTTTGTATCTTGTAAAATACACTCCAACTTTGCCAACTATTCCAGCAAAATTATACATTTTCTGTGACCATAATTGTATGATGATGAACATTAATTTCATGCTTTCATTAGTAGAACCAAATACAAGAATATTCAAGCACACTATTTTAGAAAAGTCCACAAAACGGAGAACACCAGACTCAGACAGCAGTCGAAATAATCTACATGTGACGTAAATGATTGACATTTCCCTGATAAGAAACCACTCGGTGGCTTAATTCCCCCAGACAACAAACAGACGGCCAGTGTATGAAGACAAAAAGAAGAAATACAACATTCCATAAAAAAAAAAAAAAGAACAGGGCGAAAACGAAGGTAAAATCTTCGGCGCAGAAATCAATTGCACAGGGCTTAAAACCCACAACAAAAAATCCCTTGCTTATACTTCTCCATATTGTCCTTTAGTGTCGGACAATAACAAAGGCCAAGGATACCAAGAACGTTTTTTTATACTTCTCCATATTGTCCTTTAGTGTCGGACAATAACAAAGGCCAAGGATAACCAAGAACGTGTTTATGACAAAAACAATAATCATCACTTTCTACGGGAACAGAAGATACCACAACAGAGGCATCGATCCTAAGCGCCACAACGCGAACAAGACGACTGAATTGCGATGGATCTCTTGTTATAAAAACGGCCCGAGAGAACATAATGGAACTGAAAACGTTAAATGTCAAGAAGAAAACACAAACAAAAGGAGTAGTCGGCGGTTCGCCAGAAAAATAGCTGGGTCTTTCCTTCCTACTGATTCAGGATACGGGGAAGCTGTGTTAAGTCAACCGAGATTTGTTGGATGATCTGGTTAGGAAGAGAGAGAGGAGGAGGGGTTAGGAGAGGAGGGGAGGAGAGGGGGAGAGGAGGAGGGATAGGAGAAGGGGAACAGCAGGCGAATGAGGAAACAGATTATGGTGAAAAGGAGAAGCTTGTGGGAAAAGGGACGGGGAGACGGCACAATCCAGTGATGTAAGCCTACGCTGAAGAAGAAGAAGAAGAGGAGGGGAAATCTTCGGCGGGAAGGCAGTAAATAGGGGAACAGAGGGGAGTGTCAATAAAGCTTAGGTGAAGCAGTTACCGTTTCAAGACTCGGTTCCAGGAAACACGTGGTTTAAGCACTTACGTCGCAGACGAAACGTGGTTCGAGCATTCAAGTTCCAGAGAGCTGACGCTTCATAAATTTATGATCGAGGCCACAGCACTGGAGGCTTTCTTTTTTTTCGCTGTTGATTTGCGCATAAATGAAACTGATATGAAACAAGATCATTTACAGATTCGATCTCAATAGTGATGTCTGGCAGCCTTCTCATTAGATTAAGCCTTATTTCACTATATTTTCTTCAGTGGAAAGACTGCAACTTATGCACATTTTTTACAGGGGACTCTCTCATTACTATGGTGTGAAACCCACATACGAAAAAAAAGGCAAGTCAAATCATTTAGGGGATATAAAAGGCAGGAGAAAATGCCTCATTCGGAATGTGAGAGGTAAAAAAAGATGGTTCTATCGATGGGCCTCGGATTTCAAGACTTCCACACAGGATGTGTGACTGAAGATCGTCTCTGAGGTAAGTAGCAACAGCATATCAAATGAGTCCTGATTGCTCGAGGTATCTAAATCACTTTTGGACACGCACACAGAGTAATTGCCGCGCAGAGCATACGTGGTACTTGTTACGAAAACCATTCAAGTCTTCACTACGTAGAATAGCATGCCATGGCTGTATTGGTACACAATACCGGGGTCTAAGCGATGTCAGGCAGGGCAGCCGATCGGGACTACAAGGCCTACCCCAAAGCCAAATCAAAGTCCTTCAAAAGAAGGCATCACGGCGACCCCAAATAAAAATGCGAACAAGCTGGGAAGAAGAAGAAGAAGAATCACTGCAACCTTAAATGACGATTTTGTCTTGAAGGAATCAAAGACTAACAATCTAGGACATGAACACATCCAAGCTTCCAATCGCAACATCCTTGTCACCTACGAAGACTCTGCAACATTTTCCCATCCTTTTTATAAAAACTGCTTTCTCCGTAAAACTTCTCGTCTCTTCCTTAACGATAAGGAGGGGGCCAAACAGCAAACACATCCATCGACGGGGAATATTACTCTCCGTGCGGTTCGCAGCCTTTCCTGCACCTTTGGTAAACAGACTCATCAATAGCTTACAAACACGCTGCCTGCTGCCTGCTGCTGTTGACTGTATCAGCCCCAGTCGCCGGAAATACCTTGTCTCTAAATCTGGGACACCCGTTGTGCTGAAGTCTCGTTTTGGCAAACAACACCAATCATATCTACAGCAAAATCCGGAGACAAACAACACCAATCATATCTAAAGCAAAATCCGGAGATAAGCAACGCCAATCATATCTAAGGCAAACTCCGGAGATAAGCAACACCAATCATATCTGAAGCAAAATCCGGAGACAAACAACACCAATCATAATCTGAAGCAAAATCCGGAGACAAACAACACCAGTCATATCTTCAGCAAAATCCGGAGATAAGCAACACCAATCATATCTAAAGTAAAATCCGGAGACAATCAACACCAGTCATATCTGAAGCAAAATCCGGAGACAAACAACACCAATCATATCTGCAGCAAAATCCGGAGACAAACAACACCAATCATGTCTGAAGCAAAATCCGGAGACAAACAACACCAGTCATATATAAAGCAAAATCCGGAGACAATCAACACCAGTCATATATAAAGCAAAATCCGGAGACAATCAACACCAGTCATATCTGAAGCAAAATCCGGAGACAAACAACACCAGTCATATATCGAGACAATCAACACCAGTCATATCTGAAGCAAAATCCGGAGACAAACAACACCAATCATAAGCAAAATCCGGAGACAAACAACACCAATCATATCTGCAGCAAAATCCGGAGACAATCAACACCAATCATGTCTGAAGCAAAATCCGGAGACAAACAACACCAGTCATATATAAAGCAAAATCCGGAGACAAACAACACCAGTCATATATAAAAGCAAAATCCGGAGACAATCAACACCAGTCATATCTGAAGCAAAATCCGGAGACAAACAACACCAGTCATATATAAAGCAAAATCCGGAGACAATCACACCAGTCATATCTGAAGCAAAATCCGAGACAAACAACACCAATCATATCTGCAGCAAAATCCGGAGACAAACAACACCAATCATGTCTGAAGCAAAATCCGAGACAAACAACACCAGTCATATATAAAGCAAAATCCGGAGACAATCAACACCAGTCATATATAAAGCAAAATCCGGAGACAATCAACACCAGTCATATCTGAAGCAAAATCCGGAGACAAACAACACCAGTCATATATAAAGCAAAATCCGGAGACAATCAACACCAGTCATATCTGAAGCAAAATCCGGAGACAAACAACACCAATCATATCTGCAGCAAAATCCGGAGACAAACAACACCAATCATATCTGCAGCAAAATCCGGAGACAAACAACACCAATCATGTCTGAAGCAAAATCCGGAGACAAACAACACCAGTCATATATAAAGCAAAATCCGGAGACAAACAACACCAGTCATATATAAAGCAAAATCCGGAGACAATCAACACCAGTCATATCTGAAGCAAAATCCGGAGACAAACAACACCAGTCATATATAAAGCAAAATCCGGAGACAATCAACACCAGTCATATCTGAAGCAAAATCCGGAGACAAACAACACCAATCATATCTGCAGCAAAATCCGGAGACAAACAACACCAATCATGTCTGAAGCAAAATCCGGAGACAAACAACACCAGTCATATATAAAGCAAAATCCGGAGACAATCAACACCAATCATATCTGAAGCAAAATCCGAAGGCAAACAACACCAATCGTATTTAAAGCAAAATCCGAAGTCAGGTTGAAAATGACAAAATACAGCGTCCCCTCACAGTTATTTCCCAGCATTTTCAAAGTTCACCGTTAAAAACTTTAAGGGTTTATTCATAATAATAATAACGACACAAAAGAACTGACTTGCGTTTCCATCTCTCTTCCCAAAGGGCGAGAAGAGAGGACGCCCAAATCCTGTCGTCCCGACCGCACGAATCCCCTACGCAGAAAGGTGAACGGAAATAATGGTCTGTATTTGAGAGGAAGGTTCATGAAACCCGATACGTTTCCCCTTAGAACCTAATAAACGAAGCCCGCAAGACGGTTACGGACACAATATAGCCATGGACTGGGCGTAACGGGGTGCCCGCGTCGGGTACCTCCTCCCTCTCATGGAGGCTGGTGGCAGTTAGGGGGGCCCCAGTCTTTTTCACTGGAAAAGTTTGAATATTCCCCGCTGAATATTCTAAAGACTTTTTTTTTTCAAGTTTCGAACCCACAAGGACCTAAAGTATTTTACAAAGAAGAACCTGAAATTTTCGAAAGGAAGCCATTTTTTCAACCACCTCTTCCGACAGTACAAGGAATAGGAATATGTCAAACGTGCACGAAATAACAGAACATACAAATAAAACTCTGATGACAAGAACCAACAGAAAAGTGAGAACTTTCTTCCGGTGGAGTAAAATGGGGAAACGGGAAATAATTTCTTTGAAGTTGCAGGTAAAACTCTCCCGAAGTGAAGAAATCCAATTGCAGGGCCGCGCAAAAACATAAAAATTCTGTGAAATATTTTACCATCTCATATTTTTTGAAATCTCTTTCTGGACTCTTAGGGTCTTAAAAACAGAAGAAATCGTACAGTAGAAGAAAATATTTCATCACTTTGGAAAATATCAGGGGAAGTCAAATAACGAAAGACAAACATCAACACTTTTTCCAAACGCAATTCTTCACATGAGCAAGATCAGAGCAGCGCCTCTGACGGAACGGAAGTTCGGAGGCGCCATTAACGAAAGTGATTCACGCGCAGGGTCTTGATATTTCACTCATACCTCACTGGGAAAACAATGTTAGGTAAGTTACTCAAAGTGTCTGAACCCTTCACCTTTTCACTGCTTTTTGACAAGGTCAACAAAACTGCCTGTTTTGGGCAAGTAATCTAACGTCGCAACAAGCACGGTCATCGACACCAAGCTAACGAGAAGGCTGAAGGTGAGGCGATGGTAGTTTTTAGCCACAATGCGGAAGATGCACGGGGATGGGAAGGGAAGGTTGGCATCTCGAAGCAACATGTCCCGCGCCCCAATAGGATGCAAACAACAGAGCCTCCACTGGAAATTGTGTCTTGTGCAGTCATTTATCGAGAGAGAGAGAGAGAGAGAGAGAGAGAGAGAGAGAGAGAGAGAGAGAGCACTCCCGGGCGGACGTTTGGCCACCTCTTTACCCTGGATTTCCCAAACTCCTCTTGCCAGTGGATCGATACCAGATGTCAACAGAAACAAACAAACAAAACCAGTGGTGCTGCACACATTACGCACGCACACTTACGCACAAATATAAATATATATATATATATATATATATATATATATATATATATATATATATATATATATATATATATATATATATATATATATATATATATATATATATATATATATATATATATATATATATATATATATATATATATATATATATATATATATATATATATATATATATATATATATATATATATATATATATATATATATATATATATATATATATATATACTGCATATGCTCATTTATGTTTGTATTCATATAAATACAAAGAGTACCAAACGCTTTGTGGTATCAGCAAGGTGTGAATCATGATTGTGAATTTTAAAAACTACGCTATCACTAAGAGAACAACGTACATCTTGTGGAGCAGAAATAATAAGCTTAAAGGAACGCCATGTCTTCTTCCTGACGAAGTTTTTCACAACATGCAGACCATGTTGAGCCCCCCTGTGAGAGCTCAGGTGTTGGGGACTGGCAGTTCTACCTTGGATACAATTCCCTCACCAACGAAAACACCAAACCTGATGATTGCCAGTCGCTCAAAAATCGCGTATTTCGTTGACGATGACGCTAGAAAATCTCTTCAATTCTTTCAATTCTGTTCGTCAAAAGGCACCGATTGCGTATCAGAGACTCTTTAGTGCAAGGAACCCAACACGACCACCGCTCGTTGATTCGACTCCAAGGCCTATACGCATTCACGGTGCATCTTTAGAAACGTGACCTATCCTACGTTGTTGACGCCGTCATGTTATTTTTTCTGAATAGGAAAGTCTTCGCAGTACTTTCCCCTCCGCTTATGCAGTAGGGAGGGTGTGATGTATCAAACAGGCGCCTGGTATCAACCAAGTGCCATAACAAAGTATCTCAAAAGGAGTGTGATTTAATACAGTTGACAGTTGCTGGGGGACTCCATTCATTGTCGTTCAAGGATGAAGAGTTGACGCACTGTCTCTGTCCAGGTCGTATGGATCACTATTTTATTCCAACGTTTGCAAATTGGACATTAAGGAAGGGCTCACAATCCTGTAATGGTGGTGTAACTCTAGTCTGAAATGGCTTCGCGTTCCTTACAAAAAGTTAATGAAAGTAAAGAATAAACATATATACATACATACATATACACACACTGTATATATATTATTATATATATATATATATATATATATATATATATATATATATATATATATATATATATATATATATATATATATATATATATAATATATACACTAAGCTCGCACCCTCAAAGTTCGGTCTCCATCTACCCCCTGCAAGTCTGCCCAACTATGAATAAAAATCAGTGTCTGCATGGGTCCAAAAACATAGACGTGAGGCTAACGACCCCATCCCTAGATGATAACAAAGGAAAACCCAGTGTAAAAAGCTTACTTACAAATGTACGAGGCCAAAACGAATATTACCGTAAGAAAACTTACGACAAAAAACAATCGCAAGGATGAAAGCTCAAAACGGCATTTAAACACTTAAGCAACGGAGCGCAGAGGCTGCGCGCAAGAAGGGCCAATTGGCTCGAGAGGTGACCGAGCAAGACTCTGCCCCCAGTCCAATTCCCGGCGGCCGTCTCGCCATTATGAATCTAATTTCCTTGTCGGGTTATTCTAGAGATCTCCCTTCGATAAGGAGATGACGAGGGAAGAGAATAAGAGGAAATGCGTAGGGGCGATCAAATTAGGATCAGAGATGAGAAACGAGGAATTTTAAACAATATTCAATGTAAAAAAAAATATGGCTTAAAAAAATTTGCTGGAAACAAGAATTCCAGGGAAAAGTGTCGAGCATGATATAGAGAACGACTGGACCCATTTGCTGGAAAATCAGTTGTGTCTACGTCAAACTAAGCTGCGCATGATGTACCTGGCGGTCAGTCGACTGTCTTAGGTCGTAACCAGGGTAAAATGGGTACAGGGCTGGCGAACTCATCCCTGCATGACTTTGAAACCCTACAAGTTTTTATGGTGAATACAAAACTACTTTTTTATATATATATATATATATATATATATATATATATATATTATATATATATATATATATATATATATATATATATATATACACACATACAGTATATATATATATATATATATATACATACAGTATATATATATATATATATATATATATATATATATATATATATATATATATATATATATATATATATATATATTAAAGGACCGCCATCTGGTACTGACTGCGAGGGAACGGATGTTTTGCTAATGATATCGAGGACCTCACCGTAATAATTCATCTTCCTCATTCACTTCTCTAGTCATTGAATCCAGCCGGCAAGTCAATACACTCAGCCTCTTTCTTTCTGAACTAATGATGGAAGGGGAGGGATTCCTGCGCGGTCGTCGAGTGGTCCATAATAAGCGGAGTATGAAAACGTCTACGGCTTGTCAGCCGAGAAACTACATCAGTTGCGTGCGGTAAAGGTTATAGGATTTTTCTCTCTTGCCAGGGGAAAATACATTAGTGGGATTCATTCCCGTATTTATACCTACGTACGAATAGCATTCTAACAACATAATTCATAATGAGAAGTCGTGCGCTCTTAAAACGCAAACAACGTTCTCCCCACTAACGGTAACAAATATCAATATTCATATGTAGCATGATGCTGCATATTTCATCTTACGTTGCTTAGCATATTTTCCCTAATAGCAGAGTCTTTCCCTCTCCGAATTCAATGTTCTTCTGTCGATGATGATGACAGCATACACCAACAATACTGCACCTGTTTCATCTATAAAGAAAGTCAGCAAAAGAAGAACAGAGAATGTTTAGTTTCATATCCGTCTCCTGGTAACACTTGAAGAATGTTTTCATTTGATTCCATCGTTTTCTGTTCTCTTGGTATATAGTCACTTTAGCTAGGTATCCCGTCCCAGCGGGGGGGATGCTCGTTTTCTATACCTGTGGTAAAGAGTTGCCCTCTCAAAACCCTTCCATACATACAGTATACCACGGTTTGTAAATACTTCCCTCAAAAGTCATAATAAAACCTCTCTTTTAAGGCTACATCTCCCTAATTTTCTGTGCCACAACTAGATCTCGAAACACCAATGTGGAAGGGAATCGTCAGCAATCAAGACATGAAAAGAGGAGAGATCATCTCTGCGTGAAAGTTAAAGAGAAAATGGGAAATGATACCAGAGAAGAGAGAGAGAGAGAGAGAGAGAGAGAGAGAGAGAGAGAGAGAAGCATCATTCATAGCGTAGAAAAGTTTAGAGCCTCGCCTCGCCTCGAGTTTGCCGAGGGATTGTTCCAAGCCTGAACAAGGGCGAATGCAGCGCAACTCTCTGGTGCTTCTTCAAAGCCGCTCAGACCAGACTACTCCAGCTTCGGAAAGATTTCTCCACCTTCTGGAGTAAATATTCCCAATGAATAACGATGATATGATAAAAAGACCAAAACTCAATGTGAATGTGTGATCACGATGAAGTGTAAATCTCGGGTGTGAAGCATCATTCAACAAACCAGCTTAAAGTATATTCAACATCGATTAAACCTTTACGCTCTCTAAATGCTCTTGTTTTGCTTTCATTCGTAGCCTTCGAAATATAGACTATATAAAGATTACAAAATGCAGCCCAACACATTAAAGAAAAAAAAAGCATTCATTTGCTGTCTGCATATACAGATAAGACTTCGATTTCGTAAATAAATAATGATTGAAAGAACGAGAATCATCTTTTACCAAGCGTCGTTAATCATGCAGTGATATAAATTAAAATCCCGTTGTACTTTGGAAATATATTGAAAACGTTAACATTCACTACAGTTTCATGATCAACTGGTCTGTAATCACCTGAAGAGGAGACCAAGTGGTTTGTAATCACCTCAAGAGCGACCAACTGGTCTGTGATCACCTGAAGAGTAGACCAATTGGTCTGTAATCATCTGAAGAGGTGACCAACTGGTCTGTAATCACCTGAAGAGGAGACCAATTGGTCTGTAATCATCTGAAGACATGTAACCAAAGAGGCGACCAACTGGTCATAATCACCTGAAGAGGAGTTAAATTGGTCTGTAATTAGACCAGCTGGTCTGTAATCACCTGGAACATTGGTCTGTAATCATCTGAAGAGGCGACCAACTGGTCTGTAACCACCTGAAAGGCGACCAACTGGTCTGTAATCACCTGAAGAGGAGAAACCAGTAATCACCTGAAGAGGAGACAAATTGGTCTGTAATCAGAAGAGAGACTGGTCTGAGACCAACTGGTCTGTAATCACCTGAGAGGAGAGATTGGTCTGTAATCAGAAGGGGAGACCAACTGGTCATTCACCTGAAGAGGCGACCAACTGGTCTGAAAAGAGACCAACTGGTCTGTAATCATCTGAAGAGGCGACCAACTGGTCTGTAATCACCTGAAGAGGAGACCAATTGGTCTGTAATCATCTGAAGAGGCGACCAACTGGTCTGTAACCACCTGAAGAGGCGACCAACTGGTCTGTAATCACCTGAAGAGGAGGATTGGTCTGTAATCAGCCTGAGGCGACCAACTGGGTAACCACCTGAAATGCAGCTGGCAATCACCTGAAGAGGCGTGCTGGTCTTCAAACCACCTGAAGAGGCGACCACTGGTCTGTAATCACCTGAAGAGGAGACCAGTAACACCTGAAGAGGCGAAAACTGGTCTGTAATCACCCACCTTCTGGTCTGTAATCACCTATTCGACCAATGAATAACGACCAATGGTATGTAATCAAAGACCAAAACTCAACCACCTGAATGCGACCAACTGGTCTGTAATCACCTGAAGATGACTGGTCTGTAAACCTGAAGAGGAGACCAACTGGTCTGTAATCACCTGAAGAGGAGACCAACTGGTCTGTAACACCTGAAGAGGCGACCAACTGGTCTGTAATCACCTGAAGAGGCGACCAACTGGTCTGTAATCACCTGAAGAGGAGACCATGGTCTGTAATCATCGACCAACTGGTCTGTAACACCTAGGCGACCAACTGGTCTGTAATCACCTGAAGAGGCGAAACTGGTCTGTAATTTGGTCTTTCACCTGAAGAGGCGACCAACTGGTCTGTAATCACCTAGACCAACTGGTCTGTAATCATCTGAAGAGGCGACCAACTGGTCTGTAAAATATAGACTGGTATATAAAGATTACCAAAATGGTCTGTAATCAAGACCAACTGGTCTGTAAAAAAAAAAGACCAACTGTCTTAATCATTGAAGAGGCGACCAACTGGTCTGTAATACCTGAAGATAAGACCAACTGGTCTGTAATTTCTGTAAGGCGACCAACTGGTCTGTAATTGAAAGACCAACTGGTCTGTAATCACCTGAAGAGGCGACCAACTGGTCTGTAATCACCTGAAGAGGAGACCAACTGGTCTTAATCATCTGCAGTGTAATATAAACTGGTTAAAATCCCTGGTCTGTAATCACCTGAAGAAATATGGTCTGTAATCAAACGTTAACATTCACTGAAGAGGAGACCAACTGGTTTCACCTGAAGAGGAGATCAACTGGTCTGTAATCACCTGAAGAGGAGACCAACTGGTCTGTAATCACCTGAAGAGCGACCAACTGGTCTGTAACCACCTGATCACCTGAAGAGGAGACCAACTGGTCTGTAATCACCTGAAAGACTGGTCTGTAATGACCAACTGGTCTGTAAATCACTGGTCTGTAATCACCTGAAGAGGAGACCAACTGGTCTGTAATCATCTGAAGAGGCGACCAACTGGTCTGTAATCACCTGAAGAGGAGACCAACTGGTCTGTAACCACCTGAAGAGGCGACCAACTGGTCTGTAACACCTGAAGAGGCGACCAACTGGTCTGTAATCACCTGAAGAGGAGACCAACTGGTCTGTAATCACCTGAAGAGGCGACCAACTGGTCTGAAGAGGCGACCAACTGGTCTGTAATCTGGTCTGTAATCACCTGAAGAGGAGACCAACTGGTCTGTATTCATCTGAAAGAGGTGACCAACTGGTCTGTAATCGCCTGTAATCACTGGTCTGAAGAGGCGACCAACTGGTCTGTAACACCTGAAGAGGCGACCAACTGGTCTGTAATCGCCTGAAAAGGAGACCAGCTGGTCTGTAATCACCTGAAGAGGCGACCAACTGGTCTTGAAACTGTAGTGAATTTTAACGTTTTTAACATATTTCCAAACTACAACGGAATTTTAATTTACTCATACAGCACGGCAAGGGTGCGTATGATACTTATGCAGTGAAATCATTACCTTTACCTCCAAAAACGATAAGAGTCAAAGGCACATTGACTAGCTCACAGCAGAGAAACGAGATTCCTGTTTCACCGCTGGTTTTGCCTTGGTGAAAACTTCAAGGGGAAATTCTCCCCACGAATGAGGACTTCCACTTGAGGATATTCCCGCATGTGTCCTCAGTTCGGCCAGAAACAGCCTTCTTCTATGAACCAACTGAAACGAGTCCTTGTGTCCGAACAATGGCAAAGTTATTTTCACGGTCGTCCATGCTCCACAAATGACAGCCGGATTTCTTATTCTGGTCTACACCGAATAACGTAATTCCCAGTATGTTTTATGTGTGCCTGAGCTAATTCTATTTGATATGCACCAACCAACCTAATCGTAGTTGCGCCTTATACACTCGTGGTCTTCCACGAATTGCATATTATGCACATACTAAGGCTAACACAAACAAAACTACTGCGGGACGCATACCACGCGAATGCTGAGCTGTCAAGGAGGCATTTCTTTCCCCCCGGGGGATGACATTCACGAGTTCATGACCTCGGGACCTTCATCACTCAGTCAAACGCAAGCATTTTCACAAGCAAGCATGCACGCAGATCAAAGCCATGGCAGTGTCTCTCTCACAATAGGGCAAATAAAAACCTCTTCATTAACGGGGAGGAGGAGGAGGAGGAGCTCAATCTAATTAGCTTCATTGGAAGAGCTCTTGGTCACACAATCGTCCTTTTTCTGTGGACGAACGAGTGCTTTCTCTTTAAGCCTGAGAACTGTGGGTCTCGGTCCGTCCTTATTCAGATCACGACGCGTCAGGCTATCATTTCCATGGTCGTGGAATACTGAACTGTCATAGGGGTCGAGTGAAAACTGCAACTTGTATGACCTTTTGTTTAGGACAGGGTGATAAAAGGGCCAGTCGATGAACAAAAGAAACGACTGCAACCATACACAGAGATAAATATGCATATCTGAAGATAAAAAGAGACATGGAAAAACTTGAGAATACTTATACGAGTGTCATAAATACACAAGCATGCAATAAATACAGATAAAGACAAAAGCACTCTTCCCTGCAAAATGGAACCTCCACGGCAGAGAGGACTGCGATCTGCAATTCAAACATTTTCTGGCCGCCGAGGGAAGGATGAATGCTTGGAACAAACAATAAAATTCAAACCTTTAAAAACCACGCAGTGATCACCCAAAGAAGAGTAACTGAAGCACTTCGACATTACCAGAAAAAAAATTGAACTTTCACGTACATTCACTGCAAATTTTGAAACAACTTCATACGTTGCCTGTTCATGGGGAAAATGGCTGATACACTTCCATATTTATCAAATAAAACCAAGGGCGCCAGGGGAATCTAAAAACAAATGAAATACTGTTGTTAACAATAGCAGTCGAGAAATTCTTACATAAAGGTAGTGGCGAATGGATTCTCTCCTTACCACTAGTTCCTCAAACATATTAATTATGGGGAGGGTATCCTTCTGGACTGGGGATGTCCCTATCAGGTTCCCTAAACCGGTGGCTAGAAATAAGCTTCCTTTACTTCACCGAGTTGTTGCCGTCGTCATTCTTCAAAACCAGTTTCATCCCGAGGGACGGCAGGACACTCAATACCCTTGAAATGGTGCAATTTTTATATTATAGCTGAGCAAAACCCGTCATCGTATTTTCCAGTCTTAATTGAGTCCACAATCGTATATTCTGCCCTCTACCTTAACTTCTGAGAGTAAATCTGAGTTCATAATCTCATATTCTGCCCTCTACCTTAACTTCTGAGAGTAAATCTGAGTTCATAATCGCATATTCTGCCCTTTACCTTAACTTTTGAAAGTAAAGTCTGAGTCCATAATCGCATATTCTGCCCTCTACCTCAACTTTTGAGAGAAAAATCTGGGTTCACAATCGTATATTCTGGCCTCTACCTTAACTTTTGAGAGCAAAATCCAAGTCTAAACGTCATTTTCATTTTACCTGAAGAAGAACTTTCACAATTCAGTTTAGACGAGTTTCAATTTTCAACTAAGCTGTTCTTTCTTAACTGTATGTAGCAATGTACACAATTACAATTTCCTTTAACATTAAGAGATCATTTCGCTATTTTATATTTGCTCAACGATGCAAGGAAGGTAAAAATATGTTGAGAAATGGGGGCCAATATTTATATCCAACAATTTACCTCAGAAAGCAAGGTTACTACGCAGTTGATCTAATTCATGTATGACAAATAGGCTTTCATACACGTTGTTTCATTATACAGTTTCTCTCTTCTCTCTCTCTCTCTCTCTCTCTCTCTCTCTCTCTCTCTTACATACACACACACACACACACACATACAACACACACGCAATTTTATGCATTCCGGATAAGGACAAGCGACTTCCAATCATTCTGATATTCTCTGTAGGGTCAAAAGCTGGAATCATTAACGACAAACTTCCTTTCATCTTCCAGAACTTTCATTTCATGAAGAGAATGAGAAGCCCAAGAAAAAAAAAATGAATAAATAAACAAAGCGGGGCGGGGCAGAGAGAGAGAGAGAGAGAGAGAGAGAGAGAGAGAGAGAGAGAGAGAGAGAGAGAGAGAGAGAGAGACTGTTTAAATATTTACCATACAATGGGCTATGTTATGGTAATTCTCTCAAGAGCACTGCGGTAAATCTTTGTCACTCGGACTAAGGTCGCGGTTGGTGTTTCAACCCAAATTTATGACTATTATTTTTAAAGACAAGTCTTTTTAAATAGTTCTACTAACATAACCGTCCAATATGAATTACATGTAAACAAAAAATAATTTTAAATACTGAAACATTCATTTTGCAAGGTGACGAAGTTCCAAAGCTTTTAGAGGATATCATGTATCAATTGTTCTCGAAGGAATGTGGTCAGTTATTGTTCCTATTGGACTTCCGTCAGTTACAGCCCCAGATGGTCATCTGATCATTCGTACCTCTCTACAGAACGTTTACATTATTCACTGACCCTACAGTTAATTTTGACAATTCACTGATCTCAAAAAATATTCAGACAATACTTAGAATGCTTACTAACCCCAAGAAATATTTAGACCGTTCACTACGCTTTGGGAGATCAACTGTAAACTTTCAAATGGTCAACTTACCCAACCACCAGTGTATCATTATGCTACGAGGAAAAGCCTTGCAAGGACATGGCAGAGATAAGAACTGAGGTGGAGTGTCAGGTAAAAATGGGGAGGAGGAGGAGGAGGAGGAGGAGGAGGAGGAGGAGGAGGAGGAGGAGGAGGAGGAGGAGGAGGAGGAGGAGGAGGAGGAGGAGGAAGGTTGGTCGCGAGCTGAACAAGAAAGAAAGACACCTGGTGGTGACATCAGAACAAAATGCTCCACAGGGGGTTAAAGCATTCGGAAGGCTGTCGTTTGGGTAAGCTTGAATGCGACCTGGAAGCCAGAATGTTGCATTTTTTAGTTTTCTGTAAAAGAAAACTATTGTGCCGGCTCTGTCCGTCAGTCCGCATTTTTTCTGTCCGCCCTCAGATCTTGAAAACTACTGAGGCTAGAGGGCTGCAAATTGGTATGTTGATCATCCACCCTCCAATCATCAAACATACCAAATAGCAGCCATCTAGCCTCAGTATATTTTATTTTATTTAACGTTAAAGTTAGCCATAATGTGCTTCTGGCAACTATGTAGGATAGGCCAGCACCGGGCCGTGGTTAAAGTTTCATGGGCCGCGGCTCATACAGCATTATACTGAGTCCACCGAAAGATAGATCTATTTTCAGTGGCTTTGACTATACGCTGTACAGAAAACTTCGGCGCATTTTTTACTTGTTTATTTTTACGTGAAAAGGCGGAGAGTGTCATGATTGTTCTAATCATGCCTGTCCCGGCAAGGCAAGTGTGCTTGCTATTCCCTGGTAGAGGATGATGAATCTGCCAAAGCAAGGGAAGCAGATGAAATTATTCAGGCAACTGCGAGGCCTGAGCTGGTGACATACAGTCAAGAAGAACTTGAGAACAATGCACAAATCATATCTATAACACAAGCAAAGGGCAGCAACTTTCCAGTGGATTAGAAGCCCACCCAAAACGGATGTAAAAGTTGAGTCACTGATTAAATAGATTATTATTATCAAAATAGTTTAACCAGACCACTAAGCTGATTAACAGCTCTAACAGGGCTGGTCAGAAGGATTAAAACGAAATGGAGTACCAGGTCTAAGCCACAGGCTTAAACACTGGGACTAAATGATGAATGAATAATGAAATTTTCAAAATCTGCAAAAAGGCATGTGCTTCCACACTAGCTGATTAAACAGAAAGAATGACTAAACGTTAACAAAAACAACCTGCGTATGCGAAATAACCCTCAACCTTAAGCAAGGAGTACAACAGTCCACCCAGGGAAGATTAATCCCACATAAACCAGAGTACAGCCGTGGGAACACGTACATGCAGAACTTAGAGAATGCCCAGCTTCCCACAAACAGACTTAGCCATACCCACGATGAGATCTCTCTAAATCATGACTGATTACATTTGGGCGTTCGCATCACGAACTCTAAAAATGCACTGAACAAGCAGTGCACGACACATACGTAAATTGAAGTGAATAAGAATGTGGAACCAAGATGAAACTGTTCATCTGCCCATTCAGGGGTCTGTGTTAATAGCACCAAAAAAGGATAAGCATGAGTGAAGAGCTCACGCAGTGGGACGGAAAAAGATGATGATTAGCATTGGGTGGAATTACCTGCACATGAACCGACATTACAAAATGGACTTCCAAGGTCTCTGATGGAAATATAAAATAAAACAGATCTATGGGAAACATCACTAGTGTCTCAGAGAAATATGCTGACGTAATACCATCTACTACAACAGGTAGAGACCGAAACTTGGAATGAGTTTAGATTTGAAATTGCGGGAATAAACTCTTCGTCGGAAATATCCTGTCATCGTTAAATGACGGGAGAGGAAAACCTCGCCTCCGAAGCGTCCAAATGTCTTTTCATCATATCACTCACGTCACCCTTTCCGGAACTGACCGTTACGCCAAGAGACCGACGCGGCTGTGAAAACCAATCCCTCGTCGATACGAAACTTGAAACATAACGTCGCGCCAACAGTTTGCGGCTCAGCTACTTAGAATCATGCACTAAATGCTGACTGATTTACTCAACGAATATGAGGACGGTGCCCCACACCTTTTTTTTTTTCTTCCACGTCTCCCTTTCTCGGCCCAAATGTTGCGTTGGTGTGACCTTTCATGTTGCGAGCCAACCCACTCTCAACTCGAAACGCACACACACAAACACTCCTTTAATCCATTGTTCAGCTGTGGTATTGTCCCCCACCTTTCCCATTCTTCCTAAATAACGCAATGCCCCGACCTTCCTACCAGCCACAAGCCTTCCTCTTCTTCCCCTTCCATCGTTTCTCTTCCTCCCCCTATGTACACTTCTTTACGTACGTTATCTTAACATTATGACTATATCATTTGCCCATACCTCCCAGAAAAATTTTTTTTTTCGCTAAGGAAATGTAAAAGAAAGAGCTCGACAAAGGTTGTCCCAAGGGCTGGTTACAGTGAAGGAAAAGAAAAGAAAGAGCTCAACGACAAAGGTTGTCCCTGTGATGTATAAAGGGCTGGTTTCACAGTGAAGGAAATCCCAAATTCAGAACTACGGACATCTGAGAGAGAGAGAGAGAGAGAGAGAGAGAGAGAGAGAGAGAGAGAGAGAGAGAGAGAGAGAGAGTCTGAAAAGCCATTCTTCTTCTTTTTCTTACTGGTCCGAAGTCCAAAGGACCAGTCCGCCTTTGAAGTCTTTCCTCCATTAACATCTAATAACTTCCCAGGCTTTCGGGCCTTACATCTTCCTTCGCAATAACTGACGCTGTAAGAGGGTTGGCCGACAGGAGGGAGAACGACGAATTGGGACGGCTACTGTATGAATCCGTCACCAAGGCGCCTTCACGATGAAGGGTACATAAAAAGACATGTATCGCCGTGTGCCTATTCATACCTGCGTCGCCAAGAGCAAGTAGAAAATACGGGTATAAAGTGTATGCCATGTATAAATGGTTGACCAAACAACCCTCCTTCATGACAAGGCCATTGCAGATTCAAAGCACGTTGGACGGAATTCTGAGACAAGGGAACATACAAACATAATAGCAACAATGGACGGGATATCATGTCGCGATACACATTTGACGAAGTTCTGAAGCAGCACGGCCTATTCTGAAATATAAAATAGGGCTATTGCAGTCTATTCCGCGAGAAATTACACCGAAACATGGTCAGTACCGAGGGCAGGATCTTTCGATAATTAACAAGAAAAAGAGTTAGAATTTTCATGATTACAGACTGAATGTAATCTTGCACAGAAAAATGATTTGAAGTCGAGGCAAAGCCCAAAACGAAGGGAACATGCAAATCGGCCCATCCCCACCCGATGAAAAAAGAAGAAGTCGAAATCTGCTAAATGAAAGAATACGGTAAGCCAAAGCTTTCATCATCATCACCATCATCATCATCTCCCCTACGTCGGCCTTCCCTCCCTTGCCATTATTTTTTAACAAGGGGCCCTAATAAAGAACAAAGTTGTCCCCCCGTTTTCAAACGGCCCCCTTCATCTCCAATTCCCTAACCTGTCACGAGCATCAGCAGTGGGTCTATCTGTGTATTTTCTCTCACTTAACAACCCCTCATTCATCTTTCTCTGCTCCCTCTACCACTATACGACACTTCTTTTGAAGTGCAGGTTTGGATGAAGTGTTGGATTCTCCCACCGTGGGATACGACGAAGTGTCCCGCAATCCATCACAGCACTTAGTGATACATGATCTCATTACGAACTTGAAACCTGAGCGTCTGTGAGTCCCTCTCGTGTGAGCAGAGCTGACTTATAGAGAGCCATTGTGTACCTGCAGTCTGTTGAAATAAGTGTTAACATGATAAGTGCACGAACGACAAGAGATCTGCAATCGACAGCAATGAAATGTCTATCTAATACAGAAGAGTCAGGTTTCATTTGGCGTGAGGATGAAGGTGACCCCTTGCTCACAGCTGGCAATGCAACTGCAAACGAATGAAAGGACTTACAAGTAAGAAAAGAAAAAAAAATCAAAGGAAAACCTGCGTTCACATCCACACCAAACCAAGATGGAAACATCAACTGGCGAGAGGGAGACTTGAGGCTAGATACCGATCCTCTGAGGAGATCAATCTACGAGGCCTGTGGAGACGAAGCCGCGGCAGCTGCTGACAGAAGGGCCGAAAGGCATCAATCGAATGCCACAAAGAAAGGACATCCATCAATCAACGACGACCGATGCGATAAATTGGAGGAGGGAAGTCACCATCATCACAGCCAATTACAAGCACTTAAGACCTGCGTCGTCTACAGTTACAACCTTTCCATTTTCACTGGGATTGTGGGTGTACTTGTTTTGTCTCGTGTCGCACTTTCAGTCTCTCGTGAAAATAAAACAGCTTTTGGATCCGAGGATGCTTTCGGCGTTGCACGCCGACAGTCGATCGGAAAATTCGGATACAATGCCCAACTCGCATGGTGAAACCCATCAAATATGTATCTACAATAATTTTGTTCTGCCGTGTATAAATTTTGATTTTTTGTTATTAAAGTTAACTAATAATTAAAAACACAGGTTACAAAAACACACACACAGAGAGAGAGAGAGAGAGAGAGAGAGAGAGAGAGAGAGAGAGAGAGAGAGAGAGAGAGAGAGAGGGGGGCAAAGTTCTTACCTTGGTAAGATGTACACGTTTGCAGACATCAATCTACCCATAAAATTAGGCATTGGTCGAGATAATATAAAAACACAATCTGGATAGCAACACAGATGAAAAACTCTGAAGTCAGTCCGTCTCACAACACTCGAAGTAACATTCAGAATAAAACATCCAAATTGCATAGGAAGAAAAAAAAACTGATTCAATAAAAACTGCAAATAATCGTAGTCAAATCCCATACACATATGTTTCTCTAATGTCCCAGAAACTAGTTTAAGTGACTGATGTAATAGACGAGATCTTTAAAGGAGAGAATGGAACTCAGGAGAAGATTAACATCGACACAAATACAAATACATCCATATATAAAATGGAAGAGTGCAATGCGGTCACAAATATCAGAGTTTCTTGAACACACGTATGTGGCTTGGTTGCGGAAGTGGCTGTTATACCTTTGTGTGTTTAAAAATGGCTCATTACCAATAGAAAAAAACTCTAATAAATGAGAAAAAGCTACAGAAAAAAGTCTACATCTAAAAATATCGCTTGAAGTAACTGCCCGGCAAAAAAAAAATAAAAAACAAACACGAAAGCTGATCACATTTTACACGTTCTTAAAAACGGTCTCTCCCAGTAAACACTTACAACACGACAGGCTCAAAAGTAGCCAATCAAAACCATTCCGATTATGTGCCCAGCTAATATCAGCACAGCTTAACGCAAGTCTGACAAAACTGTACAGTGAAGTCACACAAAGAACAACGGGAATCAAGCTGGAAATGAGTAAAAAGTAATTTGCGGTTATCCAACAGTCGGCACTACTTACCAAATCTGTTTCACTGATACAATACAATATAATAAGTCTAGTGATAACTACTTTTTCTGAACTAAACTACTTTTTTCTAAACTACCTACACATACAAGAGAGCTATGATCAAATTATCTTTTCATTTTCTGAGGTCAATTTGCTTTTCAAGTCTATGAACACGTTCGTTTCAATAAATGTGTCTTCTGGGTTCAGTAACCTGAAAATGGGGAAACGCTCGTCCTCAGAAACCACATTCAAAGTACAACAGAAGAAAACGTTTCCATCACTGGTTTTTATCCAAATTGTCACAATCATGAAAAAAATTGGTCGCCAAAACTTCGCCCCAATGTTCTTCGCGGGCGAAACGTTTTTTTTTTTTTTTCTTTTCTTTAAAGAGTCGTCCTTCTTCGGGATTTCATGTGCAAAGGAATTTCAGTCGAACAACTCATACACATTTAGAAGTGGCACTCGACCGGAGGGCGTGGAACGTCAGAGCAACCCACCACTGACACCAATGAAAGACTGCGCCCAAGCAAAATTCGTCTGCAAAGACGACGCTCCCGCCGGAGACGTCGATGGTCTAGCCAGCGAGCTAGAGAGAGAGAGAGAGAGATAGAGAGAGAGGGCGAGGGCGGCGCCAGCGGACGCTATGTCGGAGGAGAAGCAACCGCCCCGCGCGCTACTCCACAACTGTCGCTATCCCCTCCTCCCAAAGTCCTCCTCCTCCTCCTCCTCCTCCTCCCCCCCTCGACCTCCTCCATACCCACTCTACTCTTACCTTCTCCTCCCCTCAAAACACAACCCCCAACTTCATTCGCTCGCTCCCCCCCAATGTTTCTCTCTCTCTCTCTCTGTCTCTCTCTCTCCTCCCTTCAAGTGCCCCCACATTCTCCTTCCTTGGGTATCCCTTCCTACCATTCCCCTCCTCCGCCATCTCTTTCTCTTCCTTGTGGAATAAGCTCGGAGTGGCAGGAATCACTCGTGTTCCTCCTCTCCTCTCGAGAATGTACGACGAAGCCGCAAATTTCCTCCTACCGAAGACTCTCCTCTCCTGTAGCCTACATCAGGAACCTCTCAAAGTCTATTACGCATCCCTCTCCCTCCCTCCCTCCCCCGCCCCCCATTCAGACATGCGTATCACCTCCTCGACACCGAAGTTCCCACACAGAGGAAACCAGAAGAAGCCCAGGGGACGGACGGCTTCCACACAATCCAAAATAACTAAATGAGTAAATGAGTGAATATAGGGCCCTAAGGGCCCCCTAAGGGTGTCAGAAACATCCAGTCTATGATCCATCCGGCACGTAGGTGATGAAGTCGTTTCTTGCCTTCTCTCTTCCCCTCTCTCCTCCGCAGACACCACCGCCTCTCCTCTTAGCCCGTCAGCGGCAGACGGGACGCCTCAAAGCCGCTGGACATCGGTGGTGGTAGAGGGAGGTAGAGGTAGAAGTAGAGACAGTGGTAGTGGTAGGGTAGGTGAACTGGTAGTAGTTTAACAATTAGCAACCGTCTGATGGACGCAGACGCCTGGTCACCATGAACACCTCAAAAATGAAATGACAGGGCGTGATCTGGGAGGGAATGGATGACATGGAGTAACAAGGGCCTATACTATGAGCGAGGCGTCTCGTCTGAGAAAACGAAACGATGGGAATCTCTCTCTCTCTCTCTCTCTCTCTCTCTCTCTCTCTCTTCACCACAGTCACTAATAAACTGATAATTTCCTATCTTCAAAAGATATTTTATGCCAAGGCGTTCTGAGCGTTAATTGGAAAACCATCAACACACACACAAAAAAAAAAAAAAAAAAATTCATCGTACGAGAAAATTCTTAGCCGATATCACCATCAAGGCCACCGTGTATACACCTTAAAATTAATTACCAGCTTAACAAGAAGATAAGTCGTTGCAGCGGTTATTTGAAATAAAATGACTGAGGATGTGCAGACATGATTACCTTGTCTGTCTGTCTGTTACAGACACACAACACGCACCGCTAACGTGCATAACTATCAGGACATAAAACTCGACATAGTTCCTTAATGAGTTAACTTTAAAGTTTATTACTTCTGTCAGTGTTCGGTAACATCATCCACAGATTAACACAGATTAAGTCAATAACCAGTTTTCATTCATCATTAATGTTTAAATACTAAGGTCAAGATTCTTAATCACTGTAAAGTAGAAATCTTAACAAAATGATGACATTCTGCTAAATGAGAGAGAGAGAGAGAGAGAGAGAGAGAGAGAGAGAGAGAGAGAGAGAGAGAGAGAGAGATTTAAAAGTCGACGTTTGACTATAAATTTGCAAAGGTGTTAAATTCTCATGACGAGGTGCTACAAAATGGTACCTTACAGGAGTAAATCATGCCTATGCTGGTTAACACATAGATAGGCTAGGAACCTCACAGAGTTAAGAGAAACAGACGTGTAAAGTCAAACACTAAAACAATTATAGTAAAATCAGAAAGAACTTGATTGTGGATGCTGAAATTGTCTCTCCTGGACAACCAGCGAATGAGCACGTTACTTCAGCCAGGATACAACACCACCGCTAACGTCTGTCAGTCATAGAGAAATACAAAAAAGAAACAATTTACGAAAGGGGCAAATATTTACACAGAGCTACCGAGACCTAAGTTTAACCTTTGCTTACATAACAAAGCCCTCCCCACA
>NC_089762.1:564975-704975 GCF_040412425.1 Macrobrachium rosenbergii
GTGTTTGCCCCAGGTAGCCCGCACGAAGAAGTGTCAGTGGAGCGTGGCAGGGCCAATCATATTAGGCAAAAGGAACAACGAATGAAACCAGGAAGGGCAACGGGATGAAGTAACAGGAGCAGCATCAGTTGGAAGCAGAAGCAGCAAGAGAAAGAGGAAGAGGAGGGGGTGGGGGTGGGGTGGGATGAGGGAACCTACGTGTTATATTGATCTAACAGATTACGCACACACACACACGCGGGGGGCCCTCCATATGCGACCTCTGTAGTCACAGCCAGCAGCACCCACCACCCCACCTGTCCGTTCTCCACCCCAATTCCCTCAACCCTTCAATCCCAAAGTGAATCCGTCCCGTCCGTCGACGCCTTCTTCGAGATCAAGCCAGGACATCTCGAAGCCTCCGCTGCCGGAGGCGGAATTCCACGAGAGAAAGAAACGTCAGCAAACATCCAGATCATTTTTCATACCGGAAGGCTTCCAGAAAGAACCGACATCTCGGAAGCACCCACACCAAATCAGCTATTTCGATACAGGAAGCTCTCACGGAGCGAGCGCGATAACGGGCTATCTGATCTCACCTGTGGTGTTATGATAATGAACGCATGCCATGTCCCATTCATCTGTGCCCTGCATTTTCGTTAATTAATGGCCGTTTCCCCTGTAATTCACTGGGCCGGCACCGCCCGCCCGCAATATGGGACAGCCAATTCACGACCCCCGAGCTGTGTCCATCACATCTATAATCAGCGATTCTGATGAGCCGTGACATTTGGGGGATTGCTCGTCCATTAACGCTGTGGCGACAAAGTCCACCAGGATTCTCGACAGGGCAATAATATAGAGTGAATTCATTATTACTATTATTATTATTGGCAAGATTCTTCGTCACCAAATCTGTGCAAATAATGGAATCACCTGGTTTTTTCTGAGTCCTGTCAACAATTATATCTTGTAAAATATACTGCATATGATTCAAAGTAGTTTGAAAAAGGTACTATTATCATTTTGGCAGTTTCAACAATATCTACATATACATATACATGATATATATGTGTATATATGCGTGTGTGTGTGTGTTTGTGTGCACGCGGGTTGGGAACCTTCACTAAATTCCCCAACTTTCAGCCAAAAGGGAAACGTAAATTGAAGACACAAATTTTGACAAAGTCAAATATAAAAGCATCAATC
Organism: Macrobrachium rosenbergii; assembly: GCF_040412425.1. Classification (NCBI taxonomy): domain Eukaryota; kingdom Metazoa; phylum Arthropoda; class Malacostraca; order Decapoda; family Palaemonidae; genus Macrobrachium; species Macrobrachium rosenbergii. Next base: position 566,164 of record NC_089762.1, read on the forward strand.
GAGTGAAAACATTAGGCAACGTTCACCCCTGCAATAATCCTTCTTTTATCCACAAGACTGTCGCGACTGTCATGAAATATTTCAGGTTAGCAGAACACATAGCCAAGACTTCTTGAGCGTGTTCATACCACATGCGGATGAAGTCTACGGGTAGGACGCATAGAGTTTTAATACATCGATGTTGAAATGAAGCTTTCTATACGAACCGAAACAAACTGCGGAATCCGAAACTGGATGCACTTCAAAGTCTAACCAAAGCTAGAAATAATGTTTTGTCACTTTGGAAGAGCAAGAAATTCGCCAGAAGTTGGCGCAGATCAAATTAAGTTTGGTACATTCAGGTATAAACTCAAATGAACTGAATAACAACAGAACCAACCGCTTGTAGTAGTAGTAGTAGTGTGTCTGACACTGAACTTATGACCAATGAGAGACTGAATTCAACTTAAGCTTCCAGATGGGGGGGTGGGGGTAGAGAGAGAGAGAGAGAGAGGGAGAGAGAGAGAGAGAGAGAGAGAGAGAGAGAGAGAGAGAGAGAGAGAGAGAGAGAGAGAGAGAGGGTACAAATGAGGCACGTGTCCCCAGACAAAGGTCCATAGTTCAAAAATTTCCAAGACTCAGCAGGTGTTCTCAACAGCAGGGAAGAAAACAATGGCGCCCGTCTGCGTCCCACTGAACAAGAGAGACAGACTGACAGACAGAGAGGGAGAGAGTCATGTTCGTGACGGCCGGAGATCCCATGTCGCCCCGACGAGGAGTGGTCACTTAAAACACGAACTATTGTTAGGGCAAAAACAGGGACTTTCTCATACACTTATCTCATTCCCTCTCACAGTACAACGGCCATGCTCGATTGCATACGCATTCACACACACATATGTACACATACATGCATGCATTACATATATATATATATATATATATATATATATATATATATATATATATATATATATATATATATATATATATATATATATATATATATATATAATGTGTAATATAAATATATATACATACATTATATATTATATATATATATATATATATATATATATATATATATATATATATATATATATATATATATATATATATATATATATATATATAATATTAGAGAGAGAGAGAGAGAGAGAGAGAGAGAGAGAGAGAGAGAGAGAGAGAGAGAGAGAGATAGGTATAAAAGAAGTTCAATAATTTCTCAGAATGGCAAAACCAGCAATACACGGGACTTAATATAAAAAGAAGGCGAATACTTGCATGCATCGTATAACACAATGACTACAGCTCAAGAAAATATGAAAAAAGAGGACAGCACGCAACAGCGTCTGCCCTCCACGACGCAACCGACGAAAGCGATCCCAGACCCAGACAGCACACTTTCGTAAAATCGCCAATCTTTTCGGGCGGACTTCGCAGCCTCCCCTCTCCGTCTCCATTGTCATTCGGAAAAAAGATCGATGACACACGAGATCCCGTGTCATTGACAGGAATTAGCAGCCACTCATGTTTCGGTCAGGCACACTGCCTTCCCCGACACCTTGGATTCCAAACGAACGCGCGAAGCTTTCTCTCTCGGAGAGAAGTCCCCGCAAGCCTTAACCACACGTAAACATACACCTCCATTTGTGAGTATGGTATGTGTATATATACATATATATTTATAATCTATATATAAATGTACATATAATCTATACACACATATATATATACATATACACAAACACAAACACATTGTGTGTGTGTGTGGGTGCGTTTGTTAAAACAGGCTTGCTCCCAAGTTTAGGCCCCAAGAGAAAGAATCCTTGATCCGGAGAAACTTCCAGGGCAGGGCGAGATATGGAGGGATCTTTCCACAGCTGCGACGACCACAATAGTTTCGAGAAGTATCTGCAATGACATTCTTTCTAAAAACAACATCAACAACCACGACGGCGTATTAATGCCAAAACCAAAACATGACGCCGACAGAAAAGAAATCTTAAACACGTTTTAAGACAACGAGAAGAAACCTTTCATTTTAGCCAAGGAAAATCAATAACATGAGAGAGAGAGAGAGAGAGAGAGAGAGAGAGAGAGAGAGAGAGAGAGAGAGAGAGAGAGAGAGAGAGAGAGCTGAAAGTAAGAGAAAAGAAAAGGAAGACAAAGCGCCGAGCCAATATTTCTCCAGAAAGTTATTCCGGGACAAGAGATTCACTTCCCCTGGCTTAATATTGGGTTCCTTGATTTGCCCTCATGAAAAAATTTCGCGAGAGAGAGAGAGAGAGAGAGAGAGAGAGAGAGAGAGAGAGAGAGAGAGAGAGAGAGAGAGAGAGAGAGAGAGGAGAGATTGTTTCGAATTTCTTACAGGATACTTTTGCGTTTAAAAGTGTTGTTTATTACGTCAAACCACTTAGGTAATCATATTGCAATACGTGAGAAGGAATGATTTTAGCATCAAGCAAGCTGAAGAGAATATGAACAGGTTCACAGGCTTGCCTCCATAATTCCTCCAATGTGTCTACAGAAAATAACGAATAAGATAATACATGGTTGCGTTAGATAAACAAACACCAGTACGCCTGTATCTAAATATATTTCTATGCCTCTATGTTCAATTATAATTTTCATCGCAACGAACACGACGTGTTAAAACATACAGACCGTACAAAGGTCCTTTCGACTAGTATATAAACAACAAACTTAATGCATCATATCTGGTTTAACGGTGTTAAGACGAAGAGAAACGTTCATTAAACAAACACGCCAAGACCAACATTAATTCCACACGCAAACACCTTGTAGGCCAAACAGAGTCCCACCTGCATTATTAATTCGCCCAAGACTGCCAACCTCGGCGAAAGGAAGGAGCCAATTGCATCAAAATTGGGCTTAGGAACTGAAAGGAAGAGGCGTCCATCTAAAACCTCCAGAGAGCAAATCTACTGTACTGCTCTTCCTCACCCTAAAATCCTTCCTCATAGATAACAGGGACATCCAACCCCTCTGTCCAAAATCGGCTGGGTCTCCTTCCTTACATGCAATTCATCCAAATGGAGGAGGAGAATAACTCTCCTCCCACGAGAGCTTCATGGTAAACGGTCCATCCTTAATAATACACGGGACAGAGACGACGGGGGGGGGGGGGGGGGCAGGCAGGCAGGGAAGGAGAGAGGAAGACAAGTGGAGGTGATTTCATTGTAAGGAGGTTGTGGAGGCCTGAAAGACATGGAATTATGAATAAAAAGGCTAAGGCAACTTGTCAAAAAGACAGTGAATGCATTCAACTTCATCCACCTTCATTTGCAAAACACAGTAGGACTCGATGTGAACTTGAACAACAGTTATGTTAGCATTAATAAAAAAAATGGACATATGAGTTGTAATCTCCATTAGACTACCATTGTGTTATGTACGTTTTCTTTCTCAAAGAAAGTATGCTTTCCTTTTCTTAAAAAAAGAAAAGAAAACAAAGATATAAAGTAACGGATCCTTTTTGTCAGACCTGGACCCAAACATAATCTAATCAGTTGATCCATGGGACGCAACTAACCTTACAAAATTAGCCAAAATCGGTTAATGAGTTTTTCAACTACTCCAGCAAACACACAAACGGACAGACCGATTCAACAAACATCATCACCTCTCTGAAGTGTTGCTACCATGACTAACTGGAGCTTCGACTGCAATAAACTCAAGATAATAAAACCACAAAACAAATGAAGACACTGAACAGTTAATATGAAAACAGCGAAACAATGCCTATCTCACTTGAACCTCAACTTCTTTCTGCCAATTGATTTGTAATAATTATTGTAATACCTTTCAGCAAGGTTGAGTCATTGATTACTGTATTATTATTATTATATATATACACACACACACACACACACACACACACACACACACACATATATATATATATATATATATATATATATATATATATATATATATATATATATATATATATATATATCACAATCATTGGCAAATCTTCCTCTTTAAGCGAAAGAAAACATCGGCTTTTCAATGAACTTCCGAAATGTAATACAAATCTCACTGTTGGACGACGGCAGCTCACGAAAATCCAACATCGAGTATAAAATTAGACTTTCTGATCATGGGCAGCGACGCAATCAACCAGCATCGTAACAGGGACTCAATAATCATCCGGGAGCATTGGACGTGATAGCCCTTCATCAGGGAGGGGTCTGTGGCGGTGCGCATCAAGCATCCAGGAAATATAGCTCCTTCTGTTCTGCACCGACACTCTCTACTCTCCCGCGGCGTTTACGAGCGTCTTTATAGCTTCGGTGCTCGGGTGTAATCACGAAAGAGTTCGGCGTCTGGGAGGTTCTTTTCTTCGCATTAGTATTATATTCACGTTCAATACGCCGCGGCACGGCAATGAACCTCTTAGTAATATGCGAGATTATGGGAAAAATGGCTTCAGTCCCTCGAAAGTCTTAACTTACATATCTCGCAGCTGCGTTGTATTGTGATACAACTTGGAAAGGGAAACTAACCCTTACCATGAGGCCGTGAATCCTTGTGCATAAATGCTAACACTTCTTCACAATCACAATATTTTTAACCCATATTTACAGTAACTGAAGTTATTATACTGCTCTCATAACGTAGGTGCTTATCTCATGTTTCCCGACCGAAATTAATAAATAAAAGGCAATTAGTCTCTCAGGAGACTGCCCATCTACCCTTAAGATTCGCAATCACCTCCTTCCGTTATCCACGGTTCCTCCAATCTTTTCTTTCCAGAGACGGGTCTATAGATTTGTTCGGGGTCAATCTTAACCTCATTCCAGCCCTGTACCCATTTCCTTTCTGCCAGGTCCGTCGGCCCTAGGATGGAAAAAAAAAAAATGAATGTGTAATTTAAAAAGCGTATTCTCTACGTTGGCTTTCAAAAGCCTGAAACCCATCACAGCTTGAAAGCACAGCATCGACCCTTTTCCGTCCTTCATCCTCGTAGAAAGGACCTTTAGAGAGAGAGAGAGAGAGAGAGAGAGAGAGAGAGAGAGAGAGAGAGAGAGAGAGAGAGAGACTCTCTCTCTTTTAAGAGATGATGCCATCCTGCCCCCAGGATCACTTGAGGCACCTCATAAAAGCGCGTTCTGGGAGCTCCTTTAGTGGTCTCAGGACATCCACAATGAAGAAGGGTTCTGACAGAAAAAAATATAATAACACATCAACATGGGTCAAGGAAACTTGGAGGGAAGTAGAGAAAACATGTCGAGATGAAACAACCAGTTTTACGAAAAGCAATTACATTTTAACGCCCTACGTAAACAGTGGATACCCTGCCGATGGAGAAGGACTGAAAACGACAAAAAGAGACAATTTCAGCTTGTGAAGGAAAAGTATGACCTAACGCCGTGCATAAAAATAATGTACTAATGATGCATTTTCAGATTCACAGAAGCATTTTCATAATAACGGTATAGCTGTTTTGAATTTGCCCTGTGTCATAAATAACTACACTGACAAGGATACCAAGAGTGGGCAAAGGTTGGCAGGCATCATTATCCAGAAATATAGCCACCAAACAGTGATCAACTTATTGTATTTCCTTTACAAAAAAACAACAAGATGTCTTTCTCTAGTCATTCTCGAAGTTTTTTAAAAAAAAAAAAAAAAAAAAAAGGCACAAGGGTACGTAATATGGCCTACGAGAAGTTAGTAACTTAGAAAAATCCAAACAACCAAATGAAAGCACAGACAAAATGAACGGATAACTTTACTTAATAATTATATTTTCTCACATGATATTCAATCAGGGTAACGTTTAAGGGCAAGAAAAGACCCCCCCTCCCCCAAAACCTTTACTGAGAACGACACAAAGTATAATGTTTACACAATGCATTAAAGCTAAGAATTAAAATCAACTCACCAAGAAATAACAGCGAACTATGTAACTGTGATGGAATTTGGGTAGACGCAATATAAAAATCATGAAATCCTGTACAAAAACAAGATAATAAAACGTAAAAAAACTCATGATAAGAGTAAATAGATGAAGACAAAACTTCCAAACCAAGCTTTCCAACAGAAAAAGGAATCTCCCAAAACGGCCCAGAAACTAACGCATTTTCCCCGTCATAGGAGAGGCAATAACTTCTCAACTGATCAGAGAGAGAGAGAGAGAGAGAGAGAGAGAGAGAGAGAGAGAGAGAGAGAGAGAGAGAGAGAGAACTGTTATCAACAAAGCCTGTACCGCCATTTTCTCTTTTCAGTCCATGCCTGTTTTCTGCTATAAGTTTGTGAGAGAGAGAGAGAGAGAGAGAGAGAGAGAGAGAGAGAGAGAGAGAGAGAGAGAATTTTCCAAACTTCGTCTGAATTACGTGACGGTCAGTGAATCAAGGATAAGGAAGCGACAACGGAGGAGCGAGATTATGAATAGTTTGTAAGTATCCAAAGCGATTTGGCCATTCATAGAGGCACATCGATTAAATTCGGACGCACTTCCTGGACACCAATTGTGCATCTGTTTACCTAGGCAGCGAACTGACGCGCCTGGTAGTTAAAAAAACTGCTGTGGTCACGAAACATGAACGAAGCCACTGGCTAAGTTAAAAGTTAAGTATACCTTAGTTTAACCAGACCACCGAGCTGATTAACAGCTCTCCTAGAGAGGGCTGGCCCGAAGGATTAATTTATTTTACGTGGCTAAGAACCAATTGGTTACCTAGCAGCGGGACCTATAGATTATTGTGGAATCCGAACCACATTATGACGAGAAATGAATTTCTATCACCAGAAATGAATTCCTCTAATTCTTCATTGGCCGGTCGGAGAATCGAACGCGGGACCAGCAGAGTGCTAACTGAGAACGATACCCACACGCCCAATGAGGAGCTTAGGCACTGGCTAAAACTGGAACCGGCATATGGGGAAGTATGGAACTCCGACATAAAAACAACACAGAGGCCACTGTCTCATTCATACTTTAACTGTCACATCGTGGATGAACACCATGTGCAGAGAACTTCCACGCCTGACAGAAGGCTCACCAGTAACGAGTCGAATACCACGGCACTCGGTGCGTCATTTACCCCTGGTTAATCGAGGCCTTTATATTACTAGCCTCCTTTCACACCATTTACCCAGGCCATTTTCAGGCCTTGCTCTCATCATACCTCCCCAAGTACTTCCTAGTTATAGACTTTTCATAAACCGGTCGTCTTTCAATCTTCCCACTCGACCAGACCATCTCATAACTCTCTGATTCATCGTTTCACTGACGCTAACCATGTTACTGCAATGCATTTCCACTTCCAGTTCCTCTTACGCTACATATACAGTAATAAGCATATATTTTATATATATATATATATATATATATATATATGTATAATATATGTATATATATATTATTATATATGTATATATAATGACATATACATATACACACATACAGATATGTGTGCATATATAAATACAACCATACACACATAGATATGTATATAGATAGATAGATAAATATAAACAATTACAAAATGGCATGCAAGTTAGTACAAAAAAAAGAGAGAAAAAAGCCAGTCCCCAAACAAGCTTTGGACGAGACAGAAGAGGAATACTGTAATTCCGAGATGAAACCGACTGTAATAGTGATGGGGGTATGTCGTTCACGGAGTGGCCTGTGAAAAATGGATTGCAAAACACACACACACACACACACACACACACACACGGGAACGCAGTATCAACACGTGCTATATGATAGCATATGATTATCTCTGCAGACCCTAGTTATAGCTGTGAGAGAGAGAGAGAGAGAGAGAGAGAGAGAGGGAGACTGCAGTGTAAAAGGCAGCTAGAGTTCACATTAAGCCGAGGCAAAGAGACCGTAGGTGTTTGTTCAAAGAAGGACATCGATTATTCAATAACACAGCCACAAAAAGCGGCCGAGGAATCGTGGCCAATTTAATGATTCATTTGCGCTCTATGGCGCGTGACAGAAGTTCATTTGGGAGCCCAGATGCCAAAGGGGGCCGTATGTGCAATTTGTTACTTTGGGGACTGTTAACATACTTTCCGTCAAGTGAAATGAAACGTACTGGAAAGACCTCAACAATGAGAGAGAGAGAGAGAGAGAGAGAGAGAGAGAGAGAGAGAGAGAGAGAGAGAGAGAGAAGCATCAAGATATGAAGTTAGAAGCAAAGAGGAAATGGAAACGAATGAAGCCAGGGAGGAAATATCGAGGTTTGAACATAATAACACGGAAGAGGAAGTCTGGAGAAAGACAATGTGTGTGAGAGAGAGAGAGAGAGAGAGAGAGAGAGAGAGAGAGAGAGAGAGAGAGAGAGAGAGAGAGCAAAATCACAGAAGAGTAAGTCTGGAGAAAGACAACGAGAGAGAGAGAGAGAGAGAGAGAGAGAGAGAGAGAGAGAGAGAGAGAGAGAGAGAGAGAGAGAGAGAGAGAGAGAGAGGCCGCTTTAGCAACTCTGTGGGTAAGTAACAATGAAGGGGAAGCTAAACGGCGGACCATTTTCCCACGGGAGAGATGTCCTACGTGATGCTATAATGATCTTACTTTTGCCCAGTTTTGTTTTCCTGTGATGTTCCTCTGGGCTGCAAAACATCACACGATTCCTGAGGAAAGACTGTTTTCAATTTTTTTTTTTATGTAACGATGACGGCAAACGTCTGCTTTTTAAATGTTTGTGGCCTGGCGAGTTTTTATATAGCGACTAATTGAACAGCATCTCCCTGTCCTCATCTGGGCAACATTACGAAAAAGTGGGTCTGGGGCAAATCGTAATGAGAGAGAGAGAGAGAGAGAGAGAGAGAGAGAGAGAGAGAGAGAGAGAGAGAGAGAGAGAGAGAGAGAGACTCAAGAAAGTGCCAGTTTCCAGATTACAGATCTGCGAAGTGGCAACTTGACGGGTGTTACAAGACCAGCCAAGCAGAGGATGGATTCCCTCCTTCAATGGCTAGAACGGGAGGGAAGAACTCACGATAACACACCAAAAGATGGCGCGACCCTCATTATATGACACGCAAGGCTGAAGTCTCCTCAACACATACAACTTTCATAGGAATAACAGGTTGAATTTCTTTTTCCTCAAAGTTTCTCCATCGGCTCTTTCGACAACAATAGGAAGAATAAGAACTTAAGAACATATAATGATTTATATTTTCTCTTACTGCAAGGCAAAAGGGTTACAATGCTTTCTTTGTGTGACAAATTGTTTGTGTATGTGAGATACTCTACATTAATCCTTTATAATTAACAATCTAGGCCTTAAAAATTACTGGTCCCTTAGTAAACTGGTACGCATTTTACTGTAAATGAAAAAAAGTACTAATACTCTAGGGTTATGAAGAACACTCAGCGTATTTACTCTGCTATATTTTCATAGGCACCCTTTGTGTATGTTTATTTCATAAATGTTTATCTTTGTTGTCATCAGTAGAAGATCCTTTACTAAACCCGTTACTACTCACAATCCCATGCCCACAAACGGACACAATGTCGATGTTTATAAGAGCCCAAGGCTGACCTCAGATTTTGTATACTTCTGCAATGAACTGTCGACACATTTCACAGATTTTTGTGGCTCGAGTTCATGAGTGTTTTCATATACTGTCGACGCTTAAACTTGGAAGACAAGGGCAATTTATACGTTTTCTCTCGCAATACCTAAAATTCACTCTACTGCAACTTTGGAATGATTTACTGAACTTATAAACAAGTTTTCATTATACTTACCTGACCTAGCGGATTTCAACTTTCAGTTAAAGATACCCTTTTCGTAAACACGGAAAGATGTGTCAACAAACAGGAGAATGAACTTGTAAAAAAAACTTGCAAGATAAAAATGTCTCACTCTGGAAAACGAATAATTATAACTTTCAAGAGTTACTGGTCACAGGTGAAACTGAAAGACACGTCAATAAGTGTACAAGCACATCTCGGGAAACTAAGGACACAACATCATACTCAAGGCGAACAAAAATATTCACCCGTACTTCGTCTTCAAAACAATTAAGAAGCGCGAAGCAGGAAGGGGGCGGGGCAATACACAATGTGACGTTTCCATGAAGGGACCGGCATAAGCTTACAGGTCATTAGCATTCCAGACTCAGACGACACACCAGGTCAAAGTCATTAGCATACCCAATGTTGTTCCATCATTGTTGACACGATTCTCAGCCCAATCCTCCTTTGTATATCCATACGAATGACGCGTCACAATTCTGCTCCCAATTAGCATTTCATTATGCGCTTCTGATGCGCAGTTCCGTTCCGGCTCCATAACAGGAACGAGAGGGACAAAAGTCGAGGCCTTATCACAAATGATTTTATACTTAGGATGACTATCTTGTTTGCGATGACTTTTGCTGTTGTAAAACATAAACGAGTTTTAGAAAATAAACCTCTGAATAACGTACAAGTATTTTCACGAAAAATTAAAGTGCCCGAGATAATGCATTTAACAACCAGGAACGAGCAAGATAGTTTACGTAAAGCAACAACTCCATTTAAAAGTTCCATCAACATTGTGTTGATGGAACTTTTAGAGGTCCTTCCCAAGCAATAACGGTAACCGACACACTAGTCCTACACTCCTTACCGCCAGTTAACAGCAAGAAACTCATAAACATAACAATAACAATAACAGTGAGAGGGATCTCTCCTACACACCGGCAGAAAGGGGCTCTAGAATACGCGATTTTACAGACCCAAAATAACACTAAGAAGATCAGTAGTAGCCTGGGCAACCGCAGGACCCGAGAAAACTCGCGTGAAAAATATGACAATAAAACCCGGGCTATGCTTCCATGAGATATCTGCAGGCGTCTGAACGAGGAAAAAAATAATGCTTTCTACTTCCGTCTGGGAAACAGGGGGTGGGGGGGGGGGAACCGGACATAACAGTGAAACTGGCGGGAGGATAAAACATGCAAAAAAATGCGCCCAAGCCTCTTCGGCGCAATCGACTTTTCTGTACAGCATATAATGCTGTATGAAACTCTCAGCCACGGTCCATGAAACTCTCAGCCGCGGCCCATGACTTTCAGCGACGGCTCGGTGGTGTCCTGTGTTGTTGGCACCTATAGCGGTGCCAATTGCACGACCATGGCTAACTTTAACCTTCAGTAAAATAAAAACTACTGAGGCTAGATGGCTGCATTTTGGTATGTTTGTTGACTGGATGGTGGATGATCAACATACCAATTTTCAGCCCTCTGGCCTCAGTAGCTTTTAATATCTGAGGGCGGGCGGACAGGCAAATAGCCATCTCAATGGTTTTCTTTTACAGACAACTAAACGGGAAGAAAGACTAACACCCGCTGCTGACCGACAATGACAACTGCAGTAGGTTGTGTGATAAGCACTATTCTATAGTAACGAAAACAATACAAACTTCATGAATTGCCAGCCAGCTTCAAGTGACACTCAACATCCCACGTTTTTCGTTGATGGAAAAACGACCCTTTTAAACTGTTAACGGAGACTTAAAAACACAAAAAAATCCTAAACTACTGCTCCGTTGTGTATCCTTCTTGTGGGCTGAAACTCATTACTTATGTTTATTCCTTTAACAATCATATGTGTCTAAGTCGTTCCCTCGTTTTTCTCGACTACGCTCATATGCAAATGTATATGAAAGAAAAGATAAAACCGCGTAATTACTTCTGCACTATCTGGTGTCAGCGAACATACATTCAGCTTGATGACGACCCAACCACGAAAGACTGTCATTCAAAAGTACTCTGACAAAAAGATAATTGCTCTTCACAAAAAAAAAAGGAGAGGCAAGGACGCAAAGGACCTCGTAGCTTTTAGTTTTCTGTAAAAGGAAACTACTCAGATGGCTCTGTCTGTCCGCCCTCACACCTTAGAAACTACTGAGGCTAGAGGGCTGCAAATTGATATGTAGATCATCCACCCTCCAATCATCAAACATAACAAATTGCAGACCTCAAGCTCGGTAGTTTTCATTTAATTTAAGGTTAAAGTTTGCCATAATCGTGCTTCTGGCTACGATATAGGACAGGCCACCAACGGGCCGTGGTTAAAGTTTCATGGGCCGCGTCTCATACACAATATACCGAGACCACCGGATGATAGATATATTTTCGGTGGCCTTGATTATACGTTTTACAGAAAAGTCGATTGCGCCGAAGAAACTTCGGCGCATCTTTTTTTTTTTTTTTTAAGGTCCGCTTCTGCTACAATAAATATACAATAAAAAAACCATTGCATAACGCGAATTACAAAAATGACATGTGAATCGTGTATACCTCGTAACAACAAAACAACTGCTGTAAAAAGCTGATTTTTATTTACTGAATTCGATAAACGACTGTTAAAGGCGTGTAATATCATCTAATTGTTTGCACAAAACTACTGCCCCTCTCTCTCTCTCTCTCTCTCTCTTTTAGTTCTTCGTTGGGCTAGTAGGTTCCGTTCTCAGCTAGCATTCTGCTGGCCGCGAGTTCGAATCTCCGACCGGCCAATGAAGAATAAGAGGAATTTATTTCTGGTGATAGAAATTAATTTCTCGCTAAAATGTGGTTCGGATTCCACAATAAGCTGTAGGTCCCGTTGCTAGGTAACCAATTGGTTCTTAGCCCGGTTGCTAGGTAACCAATTGGTTCTTAGCCCCGTTGCTAGGTAACCAATTGGGTCTTAGCCTCATAAAATAAGTCTAATCCTTCTGGCCAGCCCTAGGAAAGCTGTTAATCAGCTCAGTGGTCTGGTTAAACTACGGTATACTTAACTTTCTCTCTCTCTCTCTCTCGTATTCCGCATGTTGTCGGGGGTAGCTTCATGATGCAAGGCAAAGGATGGGGTATCACGCTGCTATTGCAAGAATTGCGTAAAACTGAGTATGGAAAGAGGAAAACATAAGAGTAAGTATTGGACGATTATGAAAAGGGTGGTTGTGCTTGGTGATTTAAAGGGAAATGTAGGAGACCGTGAAGTAGATGGTGCAGTTAGTGGATCAAGGGAGTCTGGAGTGAATGAGACAGACAATCTCGTGCAAATGTGACCTGAAAGGGACGCCACTGTTAAGAACAGAAACCTTCCAAAAAATAAAAAAATTAAAATAATAGTCACGAGTATCACTTAGAAAGGGAAAATGGTGAGGACTACTTTCCTGAGTTATGTAATAGTACCGAATTGATGGATGAGAAAGTGTGCGGATGTATCGGTGAGAACTGTGATAATATCCAGATGTTTTGGCAGGAAGGAGGAAAGTGGCACTGAAACAGAAGGGTTTTTAATATCAAGAAAGAAAGTGTGTGTGTGTGTGTGTGTGTTTGTGTGTGTGTGTGGGCGCGTATGTTCAAGATAGAGTAAGTGACACAGCCTTTGTAAGGGGATCGACATGTTATTGATGGGCCTTCAGTGTAAAATATATGAATCAGCCAATGTTGCAAAACTGTTCTATACAAAGCCCTGAGGACTACCAAAATCCACTCGCAACCAGGTACATAATTCAGTGTTATGCTAAAGCATACACACACACATATATATATATATATATATATATATATATATATATATATATATATATATATATATAATATAATATAAATATATATAGTGTGTGTGTGTGTGTGTGTGTGTGTGTGGTATTTAACACGAACACAATAAACGCACTTGCAGATACATACGGTTGTAACCCATGAATGCGCGTATAATGAGAACCACATCTATAAACATTCTGAAAGCGGGTAATTAATTGCTAGTTAACGCACAGCAATAAAGAAAAAAAAAGCAATCGAAAACCACATTAAAACCGGGAATTCACAGCACAAAACAAACACGTAACAAGCAATCCGCGCACCAGCTGGCCAGAGGCAATAAAAAGCGATTGTAGTTCTGATAAGGAAATGATGCATGAACTAGTAATGAGCAAGGAGTACGCGCACGTGCACTCTGTTCCTCACATGACGAGTTCCACCTCCCCTCCCCCCGCCCTCACCCCTGGCCACTACTGGTGTGTTTCGTGTTTCAACACTTGGGCGGGTGCGAACTGCGCTGGCCGCCTTCTGCAACGCCGTAAACAGTCGACACATCCCCCTGTTCTCTTTTCCCCTTAAAATCCCTCTTCTTCTTCTTCTTCTTCTTCTTCTTCTTCTTCCCTTTACTAGCAGTTACTCAACACTCGGCCATTTCGCCTTTTAAAAGGGCACCCCACGCAACACTGGCAGCTGTCTTCCTAAGCATCGTAAATTTCAAGGACGACCTTGAGTGATACCACGTCAGCATCACTTGTGTAAGGGCTCCGACTGGTTCTTTCCTTAAACCGACAAACATCTGTTTTTCACATGGAGGTCATGGGGCAGTACAATTAACAAGGATGTATATCTTTAATACAAATGATGTACACCAAAATCTATATATATATATATATATATATATATATATATATATATATATATATATATATATATATATATATATATATATATATATATATATATATATATATATATATACAGAGACATATATATATATATATATATATATATATATATAACATAATACATAAATCCCAATATATAATAAACTTTACGAATGGAGCTACATGCAATACTGTACACACAATTTTTGTCAAATTTACATGAAAGTACCTTTTTTTCTGAGACTGCTAACCCGCCAACCAAAAACAAACAGTGCTATCGGATCTGAAAAGTACGCAATAAAAACAGTACTAGACTCGAGATCATCCCAGAAAACAGCTCTTCGAATGCCCTCTCTGTCTCGTTTTAAAGCAGCACCAGAGAGAGAGAGAGAGAGAGAGAGAGAGAGAGAGAGAGAGAGAGAGAGAGAGAGAGGAAAAATATCTCAAGATGAACGGTCCCCTCACGATGGTTCTTCCATTTTCAATTGTATATATTTTGACGGAACGCTGGTTGCTCAACTCTCTCTCTCTCTCTCTCTCTCTCTCTCTCTCTCCCTCCAGCCCAATCAATCTACGACCCACAACAGAGGCACACTCCGATAGACGGAACGTGCCGGCAACGCTATGTGATCGCTTGGTATTCGAACCTTGGTTCTGTTGGTAGTGAGCCTCGATCAATACACAATATGTTGTTCAACCTGACAGCAGGTTAATCAAATTATAAAAAAATATAAATATATAATTATATTAAATCACTAGTTTCAGAAACTAATTAATGTAGAGCTTCGGTATTAAATATGATGTCCTGCATCATAATTTCAGACAGGTTTTCTCAAATGAGGGGATACGTAAGTGAATGCAGGAAGGAGTTTATTCTTAAGGAAACGTGCAAACACAACCACAAAGATAAAGCAAGTAGGGGGGGCATAAAACAAATATAGATAAGGCAAAAGTGCTTGGACGGAGCATAAACACTCGAAAGGCACTGGATATTCTGGGCTGCGTTATAAAAAAAAAACACCTGAACGAACTTTTATGAAAAATGTAAATATTCCATACAAACAAACGGGCGTCAAAGTCAGTGGAGAGAGAGAGAGAGAGAGAGAGAGAGAGAGAGAGAGAGAGAGAGAGAGTGTCACATTCAAATGACCATTCAGGACGAATTCTTGACTTTAATATTAAGAAACTGTTTTAATCAAAATTCCGTGAGAGGCGAGACGAAGACCTTTGGGATTCTTAACAACAATGACTAGGAGGCCACACTTATCTCTCTGCTGTCGTCTTCCCTGGTTCCTACAATCTTCCTCCTGTAAGGATGGTACCTATGACTTTCCTCTGGATCAGAATATTCGCTTCCTACTCCCTTTTTTATTTAGTTTACGGGCAAAACGAAATATTTACCAAAGGGATTATTGTTTGCATTTTAACTTATGTTTTGCTTCTACAGCTGCACTATCCTTTGAGTACTAGTAAATCCACTGTAAAATTTGTTTATCCTGAAACAGCTACCAACAAAAGGTAAATAAATGGAGCTGCATATCGGTAACTTTCGTCTTTTCCCGAAAAAGCCTTGGGGATTAGAACAAATATTGGAAATGGTCAAACGTTCCCTTGAAATAATAGCAGTAGTTTTCCTTAAAATATTTACATAAAAAGGCCTCACAAACACAAACACATTCATGAAAAAGATATATACATATATATATATATATATATATATATATATATATATATATATATATATATATATATATATATATATATATATATATATATATATATATATATATATATGATTAAACGAGTCCCCTTGTTAAACACAAAGTGACCCCTTAACTTCGTTTTTGAATACACTTGTAACTACACTGCCTTTTTTGAGTCAAAATGAAGACCCTATTTTTAATTTTTTTATGAAAATAACCCAAATTATCAGGAGATCTCGAATCGTGCACACTGGCGGGAGGAGGAGGAGGAGGAGGAGGAGGAGGAGGAGGAGGAGGAGGAGGAGGAGGAGGAGGAGGAGGAGGTTAAGCTTAAGAACTCGACCAGAAGAATGGTGTAATTTTATCCTGCTCATGAATACATTTATCTGTGGAATTTAAGTACACTTTACAGGACCTACGATGATGACAGCGGACTCACTCCAGGTCTAAAAGATCTATTTGAAGTCGATGGACTGATATACCAATACGCGGACTTAATCCCTCTTCGTGGCTGAGCGTTATAGCTGTACATCATAGTTGTACATCGCCCTAACCCACTGTACGCGAGTTAAAATTTCGAATCCAAGGCTTTGTAGTAGCAAGCGTATTCAACAATTGAGAAGAAATTACGAATATATGAGGTCATGGTGAAAATGACCCGTGGATTTATACACACACACACACATATACAATATATATATATATATATATATATATATATATATATATATATATATATATATACATGTGTAAAAGGAGAGAGAGAGAGAGAGAGAGAGAGAGAGAGAGAGAGAGAGAGAGAGAGAGAGAGAGAGAGAGAGAGAGCGAGGGGGAGGGGGTTAGCCAAACGGCGGCCGACGCAGATTAACGTGACCTTAAATATCAGTAAGTGGCCTCCAAGAGGTAATTACGTTGTTTGAGCGAAGTTAAATGGAGGGGATAAAACGACCCTTCCCAGACGAGCCCTCCATCTCCCGGGTCAGAGAGAGATGAGGGGCTTTAATGACCTCCAACAAAGGATTTTGTGAGTGCCATACGCACAGCAGTATCGAAGGGTAGAAAAACTGTTACTGCATTCTGAGCCCAATATTTTTCTACTAAATGTGAAGATAACTATCCGGTAACAATCAAGGGATTACTGGAATCATCATGGCCAATCACGGAAGCTGAGTTTTGCTTGGATGGAGAACTCACACGTTAGAAAACCTTGTGTGCTCACTTGTACGGCTGCTATTCTGCCCTAAAATGGACAACTGCAGTATTTGCAAAACTTTCGATATTGAGATATGCCACCTCTTGGGCTTGTGAAACACAAAATACACAAGTTACTCAGTTGCAGAATGACTCTTCAATGCTAAATCAGCAGTAAGGCCAGGAAAAACTGCAGTATCTACCATTTTTCTCAGTTCTGTATTTTTGCAGACACGGCAGTCTTCCATTTTAGGGCAGTGTTGACAAATAATAACTGACAGCAGTCAAGGCACCTTCTGCCTCTAATTTCTTCAGTAACATCATTTCCAAGACTGAATGGAAAAGGCTATAAAACGAATGAGAACCACTCTCGTCAACATTAAGCTCCCTTCCACTAGGGATAGATTGCTTCTCCTGCTCTATCTTTCCAATTAATCCTTTTTTAATCTCGTACTTGTCAAATAAGGACACAGCAGATCATCTGTAACAGCAAACACCAGTTGAACAAATACGGAAGTGGGGAAAAAATCAAACTGGCAATAAACAAGAATGGTATTACACTATTAACAATAGCAACGAATAAGGACGCTTCTGCGCACTCTTTATGCATGGAGGAGGAGGAGGAGGAGGAGGCGACTGGGAAACATTGCATGTGCATATGGGGATTGTCTGTCCGGTCAACAATCAATACTGGAAGCTGCACTTGGTGTTACACAAGAATGTGTCTCGTTGACGACAACAACAAGAACTGCAACACACGGAACAGGAAGGAAGAGAGCAGTCTCTGAAGAGAGCGTCACTCCGCCGAGAGCAGATTTGGTGAAATTCAACCATTTACCCCCTTTTTGTCCTGCGAAAGTGCAACTGCGTATACGGTCTCTCTCTCTCTCTCTCTCTCTCTCTCTCTCTCTCTCTCTCTCTCTCTCTCTCTCTCTCTCTATCGGTTCCAGATTACAATTTCTTTTTAGTTCCACTTCGCTCTCTTTCATCACTTGAAGAACGATGAAGAGAAAGCTCTAGCGAATAAACGAAAGAATAAGAACTATTTATTCAATAACAATATGGTTTACGAAAATCAAAAATTCGAACCAAACTCTTACAGACAATAACATTCATGAAAATGTGTCTGCTTGGCCACGGGTTGAAGACTACTGAGAGTTAGATTAAATGCGAAAGTCTGAGCTAGGTAAAAGTATCTATAAAGACGAGTCCAGCGAGAAAATTTTGTGGAATTGCACAGACTGACCTACTCAAATACAGGCAGCAGATAATCATAACTTAGGAAATCCTGTAATTGCAGATATTAAAACCACTAAATTTCTTTGTGACTAACAGCTCAACTACCAACATTTATTTGCCACTGGTGGACACACACACAAGAGAAAAGAAAAGAAACGGCTCCGTACTCAAACGTTCACGATCCGGTAGGGTTACCAAACCTATGTATGGATGCATGTCCCATCTGCGGGTTCTACCTGTTTATCCTAAGAAAGGACAAGGATAATGAGTTGAGTTTACAATTCCAACTCAAAATTCTCTGTGCCTCAAACGCAGGGACCCTGGAAACAGGATGACACGATTCCTTTTGAGGCAGATGTCCTCATTTGCATGTACAATGAAAGGCAACACCAATTTTCTCTCTGGCATTACAAGTTAAGACTTATGGATCAAAGATGACTCGTGGAAAGCGTAGTTGGTATGGTAAGAGTTTAGAGTTTTCCACTTTGGTAAATGATATAATGAAACTTACAGTGCTTAAACACAACACACACACACACACAACCATACACACATATATACGTAATATAAATACGTTACAAACCGTAAAAATCGAGTAAAATAAAAATAAAAATAACTGAAAAGGGAGAGCAGATGAGCATCATATTGCGTGATCGCGGATCCGATGGCATTTGGGTAAGTAAAAGCAAAAGGACTGCCTTAGCATAAAGCTTGCCTTATCTCCTTATTGCCAACCAGATATGGGATTTTCATTTCCCTGTTGTACCGTGTCGTCCGACATCACATTACGAGTTCTCAAACTGCCCTTCTGGTACCTTAACTGAAATATCACGATAGCTGAAGAAATATAGAGTTGATGAGATCGGAAGGTGGGTTATCTATGCGAAGTGAACTTGCCATTTGTAATGTCCCTCATTATCGATTATTCTTATCCCATTTCTTGTTCTGTTTTAGTTTGAAATCGGATTGCAAAATGACCAGATGACATCCAAGTACCTCATCCAGGCCATGTCTTCCGCTGACATCCAAGTACCTCATCCAGACCATGTCTTTAGCTGGCATCCAAGTACCTCCTCCAGACCATGTCTTCAGCTGACATCCAAGTGCCCCATCCAGACCATGTCTTCAGCTGACATCCAAGTACTTCATCCAGACCATGTCTTTAGCTGACATCCAAGTACCTCATCCAGACCATGTCTTCAGCTGACATCCAAGTAGCTCATCCAGACCATGTCTTCAGCTGACATCCAAGTAGCTCATCCAGACCATGTCTTCAGCTGACATCCAAGTACCTCATCCAGACCATGTCTTCAGCTGACATCCAAGTACCTCATCCAGACCATGTCTTCAGCTGACATCCAAGTACCTCATCCAGACCATGTCTTCAGCTGACATCCAAGTACCTCATCCATAACGTGTCTTTAGGTGCCAAAGGTTTTATTATACAAGTCTCAAAGTACTCCATAATCGGATTCACTCTAACAAGGCTGAATAGACCGCCCGCGCCACATTCAAACTTATGTCTATATAAAAAAAAAAAAAACCCACGTCACGACTTCGTCATTTTATTTGGAGGGGAATATTCGACCTCGTTGAATTCTATGAAAAAAAAATATGCAGAATGTTTTACGTGAGGGAAGGGACAAACGCCACAAAACGGAGAAAGGAGATTCACCAGCCATTTAGAATTCTATACATGAAAGACTTTGCGTTCGGAATGATGGGTCTCAGCGGAATATTATCGTAGTGTATTTTTGGGAGTCTACAAAAATACCGAAGTTTTGTGTTAACTGATCTGAAATTCTTCATACAATTCCGTAGTCTTTTGGTCCCCCTCTGTTTTCCTGACAAAGTCATATTTGAGCTCACGGACCAAGTAACTGTCGAGTGGTGCATGCCTCTTCCCGGTTACAACTTCCGTTATAAATGGCAACACTTAAGTGCTCGAGATATGTTCCAACAGACTCCAATTTCCCTTCCAGCATGAGTCGCTGCCCACCATTCCAGTGGTTCCTCTTCTTTAAAATAAAGGATCATTAAAGTGTTCAATTAGCAGATCGCAGGGCTCCCAGTTGGCATGGAAGGGACCCACAGATCGACTAACTGATCTTGGACGGGATAAAAAGGTTCATCTCTCTCATGACGTCCTTTACAATGATTCCAAAGTCATTCTTCCAATGTATGTCACAAACCGACTAAACCGGCAAATCAGTCTCAGTTTTCCTTTTCTCTTTGGTGGCGGCAGCAAGAAAAGAAAAGAAAAAAATACAAAAGAGAAAATAGATCAGATGTCATCCAAAGTTTGAAGCGCTGTCTTTTCTCCGCCCATGGAAGGCAGCATCTTTTCAATTTCAACTTTTCGATCACAGCTGCGTCGGGTGACTTCGTAAAGAGAAGGTCCACTTTAAGAATGAGAGAGAAAAAAGAAGCTTGAGTAAAAGCGTCAGAAACAAGCAGCTAATGGCCAGTTCACCAAATGGTGTATGGAGGTCAATTTGGTAGCGAGGCGCTCTTCACTTAGGAAAGGAGATTGTGAATAAGTATTCAATTCGTTTCGAAGGCTTTTTGACGGCTGAATTGAGGAGACATATATTGTGTAGATGTGCTTAGATTCCGCCAAGGGCTGTATTATAAACTATCTCTTCTTACCCAGTCCGTCTCTCAAACCCCAAACTGCCTACCTTGTTAAGAAAACTCGAGAAAATTCAATATCAAATCCTTGACGTTGAATAACAGCAGTACTCAGACTATATCATTGCCTCTGCGTGTTGTGCGCGCTAAATCACTTCCCTTCTACATAATCATTCATAAAAGGCGAACAACAACCTCACAACACACAAACGAGCACAAGCTTTGAAACTCTGCTTTGAAGATAGACTCAAGAGTCATCAAAGTTTTTCAGCGGATGCTCGCGCCTTTGTCAAAGCGAAGCAAATGTATCACAAATGACTGACGACGGCACCAACAAATTCCAATCATCCGGAATCTCGTCCTTCGAAAACAACTCCATGATATTCAGCAACTTGCATGGAAATAGTCCTGTAGCCACGCCAAAAGGTTTTGCGTTCGTAAAATGCTGCCAAACGACTGCAGCTCTCTAAGCAAACATATATTTTTGTAGAAATATAGGGAGATCAACTCAGCCACCAGTGTCGCAGGACCTTTGAAAATCCCAGCTCATAGTGTTGAAACCTCCAGTTCTAGATAGGCATGTTCAAAACTGCTTTACTGCAAGACTAAATCTCATCAGGATACTCTGTGGAGTCCTATTTAATGAGGAGTAACCTTAAAACCAAGTCCTATATACTTCCAGCCAAGACAATTTTCCCCCATACTTTACTTCATATCGTATCCTCCCTTCCATTATGCCTATCTGCAGCGTTCCCACTTTTCACGGGCATTCTTAGTCCCCCTCCGGCTCCTCTGCTCCAAATCTTTCCAACAACGAGCAGAGATCCGTTAAATAAACCATCACGTTGGATTAAGGAAGCCGGCCATACCGATCCGACTTAACAACAGCCATCTCCCCCCTCCCCTCCCTCCCCCAACGTCTATGCCCCAACCCCCAACAAACCAACCGAGCCGGGTCCTTGTTCCTCTTTTTGTAAGCCGGTCAGATACAATTCCTAATATCAGTGTTGACTTCCTTTCTTATCTCCTCGCCCTGCAGGTCATGGCGACTGGAGTGCTGGGACGTCCTCGTGTTGTGACTTTCTTCAACCTTCACCGTCCTTTTCTTCGTGCACAAAACACTCTTCCTTTCATCGTGAATTTAAAGTAAAATGATGCAGAATACCTTGCATAGTCTTTAATAACAGCACTCTGAATAATTGTACAACATATATATAAACCTAACTGTAGGTTCACGTCAGTATACGACTATTCACAACAACAGCAATTTTAATAATTGTGGTACAGTCATATATACTCAAACGTGGGTTCACATTTGTGTGTGAGAGAGAGAGAGAGAGAGAGAGAGAGAGAGAGAGAGAGAGAGAGAGAGAGAGAGAGAGAGAGAGAGAGAGAGATCGCCTTGCATGTGCAAGGAACCTCGCCCATGGTGGCAGCCATATTAGTTCGAAGAACTGTCTCAAACAAGTGAATACAAAAATATAAACTAAGCTTTCTTTTATATCCGATGGTGACCTCCACATACCACGGGAAAAGAGGATGAAGCTCATATAATTCACCGGATGGGGAAATACCTGTATGCATAATTATTTATTTACATAAGGACAAACAGCAAAAACACAAAATGAAAGTTCAGATGGAAACATTATCCATCTCGCTCTCTATTAGAAAATGTTCATCGTAAGGAACTGTACAAACAGTGGCCTTCTGAAACTGCATCGAAACGCTGACACGATGACGCTGACGAAGTAAAAGAAAAATAAAGACAAGTAAAAAAGTTGGTAAATAAGATAATAAGGAGGGACCTGGTAAAAACTATTTGGATCTTCCAGATGAAGGCCAGAGAAAATGTCACACATTGTAAACCGCCCCAACTCTGTCTTCCGGGATCTTTCCGATGCTTTAAGCTGATTAGACAACGTGCGACAAACAAACAAACAAACACAGAGATCGCGCTGGAATAATCAACAGAAGCAATAAGCGGCGAACAGTCAGTCTCCTGCTTTCCTCACTACAATATTTCCGAGCTCCCGTGTCAACAAGACTTTGCCTCACATCGTAGGCGATCAAGTCTTTCAGATCGATAACGCTCACGAGGATAATGCTCCGTCTCTAAGACAAAAGAATAAAACACTCAACGGGAGAGAACTAGAGAACCCACTACTGAATACATGACAGCAATTTGGAAACGCTTCGAATCCACGAGGAAAGTACATGGTTTCTGATTGTACCATTGTTCTTGAAGAAACGGGTGATAAGATTAGAGTACTTTACGTAATAGGAACTTCCCATATTTTATTTCCCTTTTTCGAGTGTAATATTATATATATATATATATATATATATATATATATATATATATATATATATATAAGTAAACACACACACACACACACACACACATATATATATGTTGTATCCATGACAAATTGTGCCCTAAAAGTAAAGTATATATATATATATATATATATATATATATATATATATATATATATATATATATATATATAATGTATATATATAGTATATATATATGATACATATATATGTATATTATATATATATATATATATATATATATATATATATATATATATATATATAGAGAGAGAGAGAGAGAGAGAGAGAGAGAGAGAGAGAGAGAGAGAGAGAGAGAGAGAGAGAGAGAGAGAGAGAGTTTCTTAAACGATTTGTCTGAGACGTTCAAGTTCCACTTAATATTCCCAGAGCATTCAAATATACTGCAGACATAAAATTCCCACAGTCACTTAAAACAGACGCTGCATGAGAAGCACATCGACAACCTTTACTGACACGGTTACATTTCTTTCGTAAAAACCAAACTCTGCTCTTCTGTCACTCTCACGTTTATTACCTTTCCTCTACACTCTTCCTATCATGACTTCCGGTCTGTGAACCATTTCTAATTGCTCCTCCTCAAAACTCGTCGCTTGATAGAAATACGAACGAATTCTTTCATTCATCTTCTTGTCTATGCAAACCTTTTTGCCACAGCGTCATGTTTCCAATTTCCATTCAAGAAAAACTGGGGCAGTCATGACAGGAATAATCGATCTCTTATATATATATATATATATATATATATATATATATATATATATATATATATATATATATATATATATATATATATATATATATATATATATATATATATATATATATATATATATATATATATATATATATATATGTATATGTGTATAATATTTATCTATATAAATTTATTTATATACTGTATATATGTATATATATAACTATGTATGTGTATATATAGATTATATATATATTATATATATATATATATATATATATATATATATATATATATATATATATGTATATATATATATATGTATATATATATATATATATATATATATATATATATATATATATATATATATATATATATATACAGTTCGGAATTTAAAACTAAATTGCAAATACATTAACGGCAAAAACTTGCCACAACCGATCATACGAAAGATCATTTCAAGTTGAGATCCAAAACAGCAATGGAATGCATAGGTATTATGGAAGAACCTGCACACACACGAAAAAAAAATATCCTGTTGGGCGCATAAACACACAAGTTTATGTAGTGAAATATTCCAATGTCTTATGCTTGTGCTTCAAGGATGTCTGTGCTTGCATCTCGGGAAGAACTGTCCAGAAAAAAAAAAAAAAAAGTTACATTTAGGACACTGTCTCCAACCCTCGTCAGGCAATCATAATGGTAGAGAATGGACGAGGAAGCTGTACGTAAAAGCATGAAGGAATTTCTAATATAGTGGAAGTTAGGGGAAATAAGGTCGCGGCTCATGCCTAGGGACCCGGAATCTCAATTTTCCTCAAAGTAGGGATCGAGGATAATTTCACGCTGTCCGCTTTTATTTTAAAAGTTTATCTAACAACTAAACAATCAGGAACGTCTAGTTCCAAACGTGTAAACACAGGTGCGTGCGCGGACACACAAACATACATGTATATATATATATATATGAGTGTATATGCATACGTATATATACATATTATATATTATATATATATATATATATATATATATATATATATATATATATATATATATATATATATATATATATATATAATTATCCAATACTGGACCCTTAAAGATTTCTTAAGCCTTAAGTAACGAGAAAAATAACGTACATTTAATCCTACTGGTCCAGGTAGTCGGATCTGCATAGATATTCTTTGCAAGTGATGATTCCCTGACAGTGGATACAAACCCTCTCCTTTGAAAAACAAAACTCTCCTGCCTCCCTTGTTTCATTTATATGGACATCCTCATCAATGCTGCATATAGGTTTTATACTCTCTCTCTCTCTCTATAATATATATATATATATATATATATATATATATATATATATAATATATATATATATATATATATATATATATATATATATATATATATATATATATATATATATAAACACACACACAGAAGTTGAGCCCTATTCATACGAAACAAGGGTACAGGGGCCACTGACTTGAAATTCAAGCTTCCAAAGAGTATGGTGTTCATCCGAAAGAAGTATATACAGATATGTACACACACACATATTATATATATATGTGTGTGTGTGTATGTATGTTTTGTGTAGGCTATACAGCAGCCCCCGAATAAGAGCAACACAGAGATTGAGTAAAAACCTCTTCCCAGATTCTCATCTTTTTCCTTGGCCTCACACCAAAGCTGGGCCACTGTTCCCAGTTTCCCCCCCCTCCCCAACGCCCAAATAGCCCTTCTCTATTAGTGGCTGTCAGCAATACTTCCTTCCTCCGTTTCCTGAGACTTTTTATTTTTCTCAAACACTTCAACGTCATGGCGAGCGTTTCTTCTCCCGGCGCCTCAACACAGATAAGTTTCCAAAATGGAAGTGTAATCACGAAATGGCTGATTTTCCCGAGATTTCATTCCTTCATTTCATTTCAACGTAAGATGCAGACTTACACAAGGAGATTAAATATATACATATGTATATAAATATACTGTATATATGTATATATATATATAAATATATATATGAATATATATGTATATATATACATATATAAATATATTTATGTATATATATCTAGACAAAAAGACACACACACATATATATATATGTGTGTATATGTATGTATTTATACATATGTACATGCATACACACATATATAAATATATATTATACACTTACATATATACAAAACACACACACATATATGTATATATGCACAAACTCTGTGTATATATATATATATATATAAACATATAGATCAGCACCTTATACGAGTCTCCTTCCATTACGGTGCGAATTTGGTTGGAAAAACCGAAGCAAATGTAGAAGATGTGACTGACAACACCAAGTTCGGTCACCACATCTCTCCGCCTCTACCCAACAGGCACACGAAATCCTGTTAGTATCAGTAATAGTGACATTTGTATTCAAATGTTTGTATGTATGAGGGAAAAAGGGGACGAGGGGAAACATGGAAATCTAAAGACCCTTAACTACGACAGAGGGGGGGAAAAAGTCACGTAAGGGTATCTCAGCTCGCCACATTCACTTTGGTACACTTCGTTTGTATTCATCACAACTCTTCATAACAATTACTTTCTCGGACACTAGCGAATGTATTTGATACACCAAAAATATAAAGTATATGTAGCTGTGTCTATGTAAACATTACACATACACACACAAACACACACACACAATATATATATACGTACACACACATATATGTATATATATACATACCTATACATATATATAAGTATAAAATGATGATTTTTTTTCAAAATGACCCGCATATTCAGAACTTAGGGGCTCTCAAAAGCCATTTTCCAAATGACAGACCAATATGGCAATCAGTCAAAACATTAATGGTTTAGCAGTTATAAAAGCCAATTAGTTTGACCAAAAAAACTGCCTTTATGTTTTGAGTTTTATTCAATTCTTGCACAAACTTAAATGTGTATATTTTTCTGGCCTTTGTAATGCTAATCCATATCTGTATATGCACACACATACACATATATACACATATATATATATTATATATATGCACACATATATATATGCATATATATATATATTTATATATATATATATATATATATATATATATATATATATATATATATATATATTTACATACATATATACACATAAAAAGTTTGCACTAGAAATAAAATATTCTTACATGAAAAAAAACTTACTTCGCAATCGGCTCACTTTAAAATATATATTTGTGAACGCATTCATGGATTCAAGAAATACAGTCTGTACATAACTGTGACAAAAATTAAAAATAGAAAAATAAAAAAAATACTTTTGAAAAAAAAAAAATATTGTAAATTATGAGAACTTCAGTGCTAAACTGCAGTACACATGGATTCAAAATCAAAACGATGTCTTTTGCTTGGAAAAAGAAAAGGGAATGAGAGGGCGATAAAACAAGTAGACTGACGGAAAAAAAAAAAAAAATAGCAAAAGTGACAACACTCAATAACCATTAGACCCACGTTACGTGGGCACTTCAAAGGCCGTATCTTTCCCTCTCGTTAAGGGCCGCTCCTGAGGAAGTGTCCTTACTTCCCATAATCAGAATAGAAGAAGAGGTTTCCCTTTGCGGACTTAATGGGAAAAGAAAGGGAAAAAATCCTCCTTTCACCCAAGAAAAACCTTTTGTGAGAATTCAGAGGCCGGACAAAGGAGATATCTATGAACACTCAAGGTCTCTCGCTGCAATGGAAATCGACCGCAGAGGTGCACGCATACAGGGAGACGCACTCATAATATAAAAATATATATACACACAAAAAATGCAATGTCCCAAATTATACACACAAAAATAAATTATACACAAACATACATATCACAAAATCCACGTAAGAAGGTGAGTGAAAGCCGAGACTTTGGACAAGTACTTTCATAGTTTATTCTACATTTTCAAGTTCACACTGAATACAAAAAAAGTTGACAGAGCTTTATATATGTATGAACACAAAACAGAAGGGGGGGCGGGGTTACAGTTTATTAATCTGGGCAGTATGTTCTTTAAACAAAAAAGACAGGGACAAAGGATCAAGGAATGATCCAGGGTGGAGATTAACATTCTTGGTGGACGTGGCTTCAATAAACACAGTCCCTAGCAGATTCCTTTTCCAATGGTCATTGACCTTGTAGATTATCCCAGTTCATCGCATGGCCTGTCTTAAGCCAATGACTGCACTGCCATTATTTGAAACGGCAGTTTGTTTTAGGAGCTTCTTACTTTTAGTCCTTTTGATGTTATTATACAAATGGATATCAAATTAATAATAACATTGGTAGGTAACTCTAGATTATACAAGTCCAAATGTTGTGATAAATACTGAAGTAAGTCATCAATAGGAACTTTAGTAAATAAAGATGTCACATCAAAACTGGTTAATTTGTCAGTACAGGATAATCCAATATAGGAAAGTCTAGCACAGAAATCAACAGAGTTTTGTAAATGGGAATTTGAAATAGTACCCCGAATAGGTGATAGTAATTTAACTAGATATTTAGAAAGTTTATAGCTAATGGAACCGGTTGAACTGATAATGGGCCAAATAGGAAAATCTCTTTTATGGGTTTTGATTAATCCGCACATGTAAGATAAGAATGGGCCAATCGTTGACACTTTCTCTTTTACTGAACAGAATTCCTTTAGTATAACTTTTATTTTAGAATTGAAACTTTTTATGACCTCAGCTAAATGATATCTCTGAGACAGTTGGCTAGATTTTCCAAATATATATATATATATATATATATATATATATATATATATATATATATATATATATATATATATATATATAATGTTTGTATGTATGAATGTGTGTATATCTATATATGTGTGTGTGTGAGTTTATGGAAAAGCCGATTGTCTCAGTGAATATTATCCACTGGCTCAGGTTCGGACACTGGCTTTTACTGAACAGGCCAGTGGCTTTTAAGTGAAACTTTTCAGTTTTAATAACCCTTAGGGTATTATATATATATATACATATATATATATATATATATATATATATATATATATATATATATATATATATATATATATATAGTATATATTATACGTACATACATACATACATGTGTGTGTATGTGCGTGTGTGCGTGTCTGTCTGTACGTGTTAGGGAGTCTCATACTTCGACGGGATAGCATTACAGTCTGCAAACGAAGACGACCCTTAGGTTAGACTCCTGGGCGCTGATTGATCAGATGGGTAAGCTGCAACAATGACCAGTGCGTCTCTGATGACCTGAGCAGCAAATATTGTACCTGGTAGTCAGACGGCTGTAGTGGTCACACCCAGGGTTAAAGAAATGGACTCGAGAGGAGGGCTAGAACTGCAGCTCATTAATTTTAGGCAGTGGTTCTTGACCAGGGGTGCACGAACCGGTGCGAGGATGCCTATGAATAATTAAAGCAAAATGATTTGTATATACGCATGTTATTTTTTCTGCAAAAAAAAACAAAAAAAATAAAATAGTAATAAATAAAATAATAATAATAATAATAATAATAATAATAATAATTATTATTATTATTATTATTTCAGCAATTCAGGGGTGCGAGAACTGACTGCTGATTTGAAAGGGGTGCATACACTGAAAAAGGTTAAGAACCACTGATTTAAGGCCTTTCCCACTGAAACCGGTCAGCTGACAAACACGACTTGGAATCCTGTAGTCATTTTTGTGCTTAGTGAACTGAAAATAGACGCCATATTTGAAATTATTCCAACAAATTACCATTAAAATGCATGCTTCTAATTGCATAGAATTTCTCTCAGACTAACTAAATATATTTCCAACTAATGGAGACCCCATGATTCCATGTGTAACTAATAATAATGTCACGAAAAGGACTGTAGCATACTCATTTAATAATTAGCCGACCAATGTGACGGTAGAGTAGTTATCATTAAAACTTAAGGTTCGTTTTAGGAGTAAAAAAAGGCGTGTCAAACACTGTGCAGTATATATATGAAATAAAAATGTTAAACATAAAGTCCAGTATAGATTAAAAATTCACACAAAAATAGGTTAATCACAACAAACCGACATTTTAAATAGAAAAATTATGAATGCCAACCATAATCATAATCAGTTTGTTGTAACTTAATACACAAACAAATACATTCACTATAATGTAAGAGAACAAACATCGGATCTGACCGCCGATGTGGCTACAGAGTAGAACCGCACCCGACTAAGTGAAACATGCATGGTACATCCCGTAGACTTCCTGATATTCAACTATTTCGTACGACAAGCTTGTTTATTCATCGACTTGGTTCGATCTGGGTGTGATGATCCCATTAGCCAAGAAGCACCATCTCCATTAATTTAACTAATGATAATACGGAGATATTCCTAGACAGAAAAAAAACACATAAAATCCTCCAGAATCGTAATTTCACTTGTAAAATTATTGTAGTCGAATAGGACACAGATATGTTTGGTTTAAAGGTAATAAGAACGTAAGGCAATTATGTAGGTAACAATATTTTTGTATGTTCTGTTCGTTACAGTACAGGTAGAGGGCACAGGTGTATAATGCTGGAAATATGAAGCAAAAATAACAACGTGAAAAAGAAACAATGCTGATGACAAAAATATGCAATGAATTACACTAGTGAACCAATTCCACATGTAAGGGAAAATTACGCGAAGGCTCTCATGTGCAGTGTCTAAATCTATTTTCTCATAGTAATATAATCAAAATAAAATCTGAGGCATGGACATGACGGACATTCGATACGCATTTTTCTATATAAACGTAAGAGAGAGAACATTTTTCTTGCCGAAATAGTAGTAATAAAAGAAATACATGAACAATGAAACGGTACCTAAAATCTCCATCACTATAAAATAAACGGGGTTGTGAAATCTGGCTCATTTTTCATCAGTGGCAACAAAACGGTAACCAGGTTAAATAATCAAAAGTAAACTTACATGAAAAAGAAAAAAAAAAATACATAAAGTACATGAAAACAATGAACGGATCCATGCAATCAGACTGGAGTGTTCCACTTTGCGGTGACAAGTTATCCTGAACACATTAAAAAAAATGGATGGATGTGCAATGAGTAACACTGGGAATGAAAAAAATCAATGAGATGAATCCAGTGAACATCCAGAGAACTCCTGACACGAGTCAAAAATCGCCAAGACAGAAGCAAAGGACAACCAATGCCATGATATGAAACTGTTATCGACAAACGTCATCCTCTTCTCCACGGAAAGCCATGAACTCCAGGGCTCAAGGTCTAATGCATAATTAAGAAGGAAACTCCTTGATCCGTCAGGTGCAGCAAAGGAAGGAGAAGGAGCATCAGACGATGGATCAAAGACACCTAAATCATCCATCCAGTTCCTGCTTACATAACAAAGGTTGACGAACTCGACAGCGAAAACTCAGTTTCCAGTCCCCCATCGGAAATCAATGGAGAACACTGGAAAGCCACCAAAATAAATCAGGAAAAAAAAAGAGAGAGAGATTTCAAGGCCTGGAAAAACTCACTCTGGGATTAAGGTCTGGGAAGATAAATAAAAAAGAATTTTTCTTACAGGGTAGGCACCATGTACCTAAGGCGCTTAGTAGTTACAGGAATGGCATACCTCAAGATATATATATATATATATATGTGTGTGTGTGTGTGTGTGTGTGTGTGTGTGTGTGTGTGTGTGTGTGTGTTTTCGTGTGTGTGCGTGTGTATATGTACTAATTATAAGTATTTATCACTAACAAATAATGAGTTTTGCCATATTCCCTCCAGTCCAGCCACACCCCGAATTCCGGTTCAAGGCAAACTGAACACTGAACATTTTAAGGCATCCAATTTACGATAGCAAAAAGTCCTTTTTCAAATCTAAACTTTTACCGGTTTAAAAATTTGCAATTCAATAATGGCGATTCATGGATGCCCAATTTACGACAAAGCACGTGTCACTGTCACTAAACTAGTAAAAGCAACCTAAATATGGCCACACACATGAGAAAAATGTTTACTTAACAATGCAACCCCAACGGGCACCCAATGCTTGCGGATCATTTTAGAATGGCATGAAAGGAAATGCCACACAAAATTTCTCTCTGAAAGGTACGGTAAGCAAAATGAACGAAGGGACTTTCTATTGGAAAACAATAAACATAATTATAGCAGTTGGAAGCTAATGCTCAACTAAATATACACTGATATTATTAGGTCAATATATCAAAATGTACGAGAGAGAGAGAGAGAGAGAGAGAGAGAGAGAGAGAGAGAGAGAGAGAGAGAGAGAGAGAGAGAGAGGCTGACATATAACCCTTGCATCTGAGATAAAAGCAGAATACTCATTCAAATCCGAAATTTCAAACACAAAAGTGAGCGGAAAGTTTCTTGACAACAATGACCGAAAAGTTGAAACGTTGCCTTCTTTATGATGCTTTTCATCTCTCTCTCTCTCTCTCTCTCTCTCTCTCTCTCTCTCTCTCAGACACAAACTAAACACCTTCCCTTCCTTCGTTTTACATCATATTCCCATCGTTAATTTTTTCTTTTCTATTTTGCAAAACCTCCCTCTTCCCAGTCCGTCCCAGTCGGTGGCGACGCCCGACACTGGTTTCCATGGTGACTGTTTTCCCCACCCCTGGAACCTCTCTCTCTCTCTCTCTCTCTCTCTCTCTGTCGTATTGTCTTTCTCCATTCTTGTAAATATATGTGCTTGATTTTATACACACACACAAATATATATTTATATATGTGTGTGTGTATAGCCTATAAAATGTAATCTCCGTATAAATTCCGCACTAAGCGAGAACTTTTGAGCTCTAGACAGGCGTCAAACACTTAAGGTCCCCATAGCAACAGGACATTTAACATTACTTGAGGTCGAAGAACTGGTGAAAACTGTTAAAGCTTTCTTTGGCCACGCGACACTTCAGAAAACATGAAAGAGTCACGTCTGAAAGATTCTCTTTTTCATCATCTCCAAATTCACTACATCACAGTTTCCCAGAAAGGATTCGTATTTAATACTTTCGTGAATAAGCGATATACGTCCTAATCCTTGACTATATATAAATATATATATATAATTATATAAATAAATATATATATATATATATATATATATATATATATATATATATATATATATATATAATGTGTATGTGCAAGAGAAAAAGAAATTTAAAATATTCAGGAAATACACGTGAAGTTTCTCAATGTACATGACTGATAGTGAAACGATAAATATCGTAAGGTCGTTGAGAGAAGAACTACAGTACAGCCCCGTGCACAGCAGAGAAAGACACATTTCAAGACAATAAAGAAAGGTGCATTGTTCAGATAACTGTAGAGACACACAGCCTCTGCAGCACGCAGCTTCAACAGCACAAAAGCGAGCGGATTTCGTTTCGACCTGGGATCTGCGAGAGAGGAGAGCAGAGGATGGGAGGATGTAGGAGGGAGAGGAGTAGGAGATGGACTCAAAATATTCAACACGTAGCAGCAAGCACCGTCTCACAGAGGGGAGAAGGCTCAGACCTACGCATTCACCCGACCAATAAGTCAACCTCCATCCTCCTCCGTCCATCAAAAAAAAAATCGACCACTTTCAACAAACCATATTGCCTCCGTCAACCCAAAACTTTTCACCTAAACTTACAAATGGAATGAAATTTGGCCGCCAGAACTCTCTCGGTCCTTCCAGGCAAACCTGCTTGCCCTCCCTCAGGCATGGATGCTCTCGCAATCAAAATCTGGGATGGAAAGGGGGCGGGGGTGCCTGGAAGGGAGGGGGGGAGGGTCGGTGTCTGGAAGGGGACGTGCTCGTGGATAACAGAGGGTGAAATGAAGGGCTTCGTCCATCCTTCACCATCACATGACGTACCCGACGTCAACAATTCAACAAGGGTCCGTTTTCTTTGATCCCGAAAAGATATCTCATTGGGCTGGCCAAATGATCACTCGCATTAAACAGGACAGGGGATGCGTTACTTATTGACAGTCCCGACCTATACGGCCCAGACCCCGATCCGGAATGTGATGCTCACTGAATTCTTTCCGTAACAGCCATTTATAAGATGATGCACACTTGATAATTAATGACCACTGTACTGGTCTCCAGTAGACACAACTACTCCCCCCCTCCCCCCAAATCAATATTTCCACCTCCGTGCGATGCCAGGCTCATAACATCGCTCCCACTCGAGGTGACACTCGGCGCTCAAAAATTCATCGGTGGACGGTTTCCCCTCCATTCCCTGCAGCCAGGGATTACAAAAAGGTCTCCCTCTCCTTTTTCAAAGCAGTCTCTCAATATAAACACCTCAGAATTGTCCCTTTCCAATGAAGTATTCATCACTAGGATAACAGATGAAATATCATGCCCTTAGCTCTCTCTCTCTCTCTCTCTCTCTCTCTCTCTCTACTCATTCCACTTATTTCTCTTTATAGAGATTTCCTTTCCTATTCTGAGAGGAGCTAACCGCAGTTTTATAACAAATTAGAATAAAAAGGTCACATTCCGCAAAGGCCCAATCTACTAACCGATCCTAATTAGCATGGCTACTATTTTTCCCCTAACAAACATTGAAATACGTTGTCAGCCTCTCACTTAGGAAACCATGGTAACTGGCTCCGTTGAGTGGGCCAGTTTCGAATTTTAGACAAAGGCCAAAAGTCTGGCTGTCTCATAAAAAGAATCGTAAACGACTCGTGAAAGAAAATTATATTGGGTCCAGAAAAGCACTGGAAATCTGACACGTCCCATGAACTACTACTGGGCAGTGATCACCACGCCATAGATTCACTTGAGACTCCATCAACTCAAAACTCGTCAGCTAGCCAGTCACTAAAGCTAAAGAATTTCAGTGCTGGTTTCAAAACAAATCAAAATAAGTTCTCAAAATTAACGTAGTATGAGAAGGCTTTCTGTAACAACCTTTTATACACAATATAAGAAGACTTTCTGTAACAACCTCTTACAAGATGATGAACTCTTGATAATGGCGATCATTATACTGGCGTCCAGTAGACAAACCTACATTTTTTCCCCCATAAGACTCATGACATTATAACATTATATGAGCTATAGAATTTCAATGATGGTTCCCAGGTAAATCACAGTAATCAAAATTAACTAGCCAGCTATACAGTATACAGTCATTACAGCCATGAATTTTAGTGCCAGCTTCCAAATAAAATCAAAACATTTTTCCAAGCCAACATTACATGAGAAAACGACTGATATATAATCTAGAGAACTCCCAAAACTTTATAAAAAAAAAAACTAAGTTTTTAAGGAGGGATAAAATTTTAGAGTTAAAGAGAAAGTAACATGCAGCGTGCTAATATAATATCAATAATAATATCAACAATCCAAAGCTTATCATTACTAAAAAGCGTTAGCATTTGAGCTAGAGTTGGAACACAACTGTACGTGGGTTCAAGGGAAGCTGACAGCTGCGGCATAGGCCACACCTACTCTCTCTCTCTCTCTCTCTCTCTCTCTCTCTCTCTCTCTCTCTCTCTCTCTCTCTCTCTCTCTCATACTTGATCGGCTCCATATTTGAACGCCCTGCTCGATGGCCAAAGGTCATTCGTACAAACACAAACATGCGAGCATGAAAACAGCATAAGATGGCAAGTGTCGTTTTTGCGCGTTATACACAAGATCTAAACAGCCTATACATTTAATACGCAATATCATTAGGTGAAGTAGGACTTGTGATATACGATGCAACCGTGCGCGAGGTGATATCAATAAATAAATAAATATATATATAAATAAATAAACATATATATATAGATAGATAGATAGATAGATAGACAGACAGGTAGATATGATACCAAAAACTTTCCAGCACAGGAATAGTGAACAATCAGTCGCCGTCCCCCGCCGATGTTTTAATAATTCCACATTCGCTTTAATACATGAGGATCAGCTTCGGTTAGATATCTCCTTTAAATTCCGTTCCGACTTAAGTGATAGACTCGATCTGATCGCTTTGATGAAGCATAACAAAAATGCCAGCAAAACAACGTAGGTAAACAAATGGAGTTGGGGGGGGGGACATGTTTGAGAAATAAATTCCTGATCAGACATGGTCAAACCATATCATAAACTTGAAAGAGGTTTTACAAGACATATTACTAACCCGTAGGATACTCACTAATACCCGCACATAGGCCCTGAGAGAGAGAGAGAGAGAGAGAGAGAGAGAGAGAGAGAGAGAGAGAGAGAGAGAGAGTACAATATGTTAAAACGCATCTAGCAATCTCGACAAGTGATCTAAATGGAAAACATGCACAGCCAGCCCCATCAGCATAAAAGAGGAGCCAGACGGTCTTCTTCTTCTATCCCATACACTCGAGGAAACGGGATCCTTTTGCGTTATACATCTCTGATGCTGCCCTGATGCGACCTGCCAGGAGATGTCAGCGTTATTCACTTGACAGTGTCGTTCTGAGATTAAGCAGATGAGAGGACCTCTGTAACGAAAACTGATCAGAGAAAAATAGTCAAATCCGAAAGTGGTCAGCTTTCCTGTACCGTTACGAAAATCTCCGAGATGGTGCGACTGACACTGACTATTGCACTCACGAGTGAAGAAGAAACTGTTACAGCAGTATTTGCGATGCAAAGGTCGTTCACTGACGAGAATGTGGCAGCATAAACGCAAATGTCAAATCCGATTTCAAGTGCAAGTAACAATGACATTCACTGTACCATTATAAGAGAGCCAGTTCAACCATATAAGAGGAGTGATCTTTTTCTGTTAACATTGAAAAGTTTATCTACAGCTGTAGAGCCACATTTCCACAAATTATTTTTCCTCGAATAAATACCAAATGTAAGCAGAACGTCAAAACGCACATATAATAATAATAATAATAATAATAATAATAATAATAATAATAATAATAATAATACTCTGTTTATATACAGCGTTACAATCCACACCAACTTCATGTAAGGAGCTGGACAGAGGGAGGTGGGGGAGGTAAGAGGACCAACGCCGAGAATTACGAGTCTTCTGGGAGAGAGACAAGCCAAGGATATATGTGTACTTGGGCAAGTGGAGAGGGGTGGGGGAAAGTCACAAGATGGGGAGGGGGGGGGAATCCGCAAGCTCGGGAACTGAGGGGTGGGGGAGTGGTAATACCGACCAGGATATGACCTCCAAATGGCCTGCCATGACGCCATACACAGAAAACAAAATAAGACGTGCCCTTCTGACTGAATTTTGTAATCTGCCGAAACAAAGAAGGGTTGTTGATGCTAAAAACTCTTGGACTGTCATTATTATTGTCATTATTATTATTCAGAAGATGAACCCTACTCAAATGGAACAAGTCCACAGGGGCCACTGACCCGAAATTCAAGCTTCCAATATATGGTGTTCATAAAAACAATAACAAAGTTGGCAAGTCAAGTACACTATCAGTAACTACCATTAATTCTGGTTGACTTTCTTTACTTACTGCCATGATGAGAGTTGCAAGTGAAGATAAGAATGAGAGATTTCAAGTTAGACATAAAACTCATTTGCATAAGAAAAAGTCTCGGGTTTCTTTCTTCTGTTAACCTGCAGTATATACTTTCTAATAATCGTTTTTAAATGGTGGAAGATGTCACTCTGATCGCATACTAATTTGATAAAAAAATGTATAATTATATATATTTTCGTTCTTAATTTTGATTTGAATCGCCTACGTCACAGCTCAAGGTCTATAAGTCGGATCACTGCTTTGATAGTTCGCGTTGTGACGTATCCTTTATAAATCAACACGCACATATTTTGCCTTATATATTCCATAATTACAATGGGATATTCAAACTCGCGAATTACCATCTGAATTTGGTGTTCCTCAATCAATTCATAATATATTTTGCGTCCCACAGGCTAATACCCGGAATTTATAACAAGTTCAGTTGGGGAAACAAATCCACAGTGATGTGGATCTGGGCACAAATAAAAAATAAATCTATACAGAGAGCTATCGGAAATCTGTTCGATTCCTGTTTTCGATCTGACATTGAAAAAAAGGAATCGAATAGATTCCTGAAAACTCTACATAGATTTACTTTTACATATATTTGTACCTATACATAAATGTGGATTTGTTTCTCTAATATCTGTTGAATTTGAGTTCATAGGGTACCTGAGAGGAAGACCTAGGTTATGACGTGCCGCATTTTCCCGAGAAAGTGGGACGCCAAATCTTAAAAACTAACCATAGAATTTTCTTGAAAATAATCTCATTATGTTTAGTGCTTTGGACTAATGCATAGAGCGATATGTGATTCCTAATATAATGAATATAGCCATCGAACAATCAAGTCCATTAAACCGCAGTAACACTCCAACGAGAGCGCGAACTCCATTAGGGAATGACGCTGTTTGAGAGTTGGAAGATTTCCACTGCTTTCGGAGCAAAGCACTTTCAGAAAAAAATAAATCATATACCCACAAACCCCTTAAAAACAATTAACACATATACGTATACATACGTAAACGCACACACACGAGTGATATATATATATATATATATATATATATATATATATATATATATATATATATATATATATATATATATATATATATATATATATTATCACATACCAATATCCTCAAAATGAACTGAAACTAAGACACTTATCAGCTTTCACTTTATACATACACACACATACATACATAAATACACACACACACACACACACACACATATATATATATATATATATATATATATATATATATATATATATATAAATATATATAAGCAGCAATTACTGCAGTTTCAAACCGATCAGTGACTTGAAAAAGAGCAAACGCGCCATGTGCCCGAATACAACATAACAATATGTACAGCATTGCATTTTATGGTACCAAACTACTCCTCTTCGGAAAAACCATCATTAATAATCCATTATTCGCTCTCCTCGCACCGCAGCAAGACATTTCAGAGCAAGAGCAAGAGAGAGAGAGAGAGAGAGAGAGAGAGAGAGAGAGAGAGAGAGAGAGAGAGAGAGAGAGAGAGAGATAGGAACAGGGTGTCAGTATCTTGCTTCCCGAAATAAACTCTCAGAACTTCTGTATAGTAACAAGGGATTAGAACGAAACCCTCTGGGGAGTCGCGTCCACCGCTGTATACCAGCTGTCTGCAACGTCGTGTGAAGTCATTCACCCAGCAAGCAAGCAAGCAAGCAAGCAGGGATTCTACAAACTCTATATTCTCCGTTATAAATGAAGAACTATTTTTCTTTCATCGTCGCATGACACCGTAACCCGGTGAAGAGGGTGGGGGCGGGGGGTGGAATTTTATGCTGAAATGAATCAATGTACTCCAGATGTCACCAAATGACAAATCCTTAAAAGTACGCGCGCGAATTTAAAATCCGTGGCACAATGGCATAATCTAGTATTCAAAGTCGAGTAGAGATGGCATTCAGCTTCCTCCTAAACGTCCTCTCGTCCTCACAAATACGCTACAACTGCCTGCGTAAAGAAAGAACGCCCCGAAAATCAATACCAGCCATCTCATCTCATTCCTTCACACGAAGCCTTCGGAAGGCCACGACGCCATCTCCCCACCAATTTGTTTCCGTTGACACATCGCGCTGGTTGCAAACAGCGGAGGGCAGCAGCAGTGGCACGGCAACGGGTCTTGCTGGGCACTAGAATCAGGACAGCGAGTCAGGGCAGAGAGTCTTCGTGTCCAAAATATTTTTCGACAAGATGAATCACGCGATGCCTGGAAACTCTTGACACTCCATATTGGGAATTTTCCAGGAATACTTATGACTATCTTTTGTATTCAACAAAATATATATGGACCAGTTGAACCTTACTAAGCGCATAAGCCTGTTCAAGCCGGAATACATTTCAATATTAAGTACATTGGAGCAAGGATGAATTCGTCAATTTTACTATGCGGCGTTAATTACTTAATGGTTAAAGAAAAAAATGAACTAATTACATCCTCAACAATGCCAATGATGCCGCAGAAATATATATAAACACTTACGGAAGATTAAGAAAATATCATGGGGAGACCGAGTCTGTGAAATGAGACTGAGGCGATAAAAATGATAATAAAACGCTAAACCGAACCTCGTTAACCTCTTTGAGCAATGAGGTATTTGCCTCTGCAACTTATATCGGCTTTATAAACAAAGGATGTGAAATTTAATTATAGTTTACAAAGTGGTAAGTAGACCTCACTCACGAAGAATTGGAAAGGGATGGATAGATGGGGTGACAAAGGTAATAGGGGTTTCAGCCCCCAGGAAGCGATAGCGCGCACGAAAGCTAGTGATGAGAGACACACTGTTTGCGCGGGAGTTCAATACGCCCTTGATAAGTCCCATGTGCAGGAGGAGTACGAAGCAGCTGATGCTGGGGAAGTTTTCTGGACAGCGGACTCATCCAAGATTCAGCTGTTTGAGTGTGATTGTCGGTGTAACCGCTCTCCTTTCTTGGAAGACCCCTCACAAGGAAAATAGCTTAGTGGAAAACAAAACAAAATACGCACTATATATTTATTATATTATATATATATATATATATATATATATATATATATATATATATATATACACATACATACATACATACATACATATATATATATATATATATATATATATATATATTATTTATATATATATATATATATATATACACATACATACATACATACATACACATACACACACACACACACATATATATATATATATATATATATATATATATATATGCAATATACATACTGTGGTTGCATGCGAAATTCATTACTGCAAACAAAATGTGATCTCCAAGGTAAAAAGAAACTGGTCTCTCTCTCTCTCTCTCTCTCTCTCTCTCTCTCTCTCT
The DNA here is from genome assembly GCF_040412425.1 of Macrobrachium rosenbergii. Taxonomy (NCBI): domain Eukaryota; kingdom Metazoa; phylum Arthropoda; class Malacostraca; order Decapoda; family Palaemonidae; genus Macrobrachium; species Macrobrachium rosenbergii. The sequence continues at coordinate 607,259 of NC_089762.1, forward strand.
CTCTCTCTCTCTCTCTCTCTCTCTGATTCGTTAACTGATAGATAAAGGAGGGTACATATGAAGTAATACTCCCCAAACCATTCTGCAGAAATCCTCTAAATATACTACATGGTAATTGTTAAAGTATGTTCACCTACTGTACGATATGAGCGTTTCAATGACCTGGCGAGGCAAAAGGCAATACTTTCGAATAAACGTGAATGAAGGCAAGGTCATGAGCCACAGGACAGTTTCCGACTGACCTCGACACAGGAACTCGAGAGATAAACGAGTGAAAACTGAGCGAACGTCTACGATGACCCTTTATCCGAGGAAGAACTAAAAAGAGTTGGTGGGTCAACACAGGCCGATTATTTGGCCGTTCAGTGCCAAAGCGATAAGGCCTCGAACGGACGCGGCCGGGTCAAGGTGGGACCCATTGAGGGAAGCGTTCGAGTTGAATTTAGTGAGCTGGAAGTTGCCGCTGAGGCCCCGCGGTGCCAAATGGGATCTTGATGGCGCGTGGACCGATGCCAACATGGAGAAGGGCCACAGCCGCCGAAAGCATCACCACAGCGGCCTTCATCCCCTTCCCGGGACGAAGCTTCTCAGCAACACCTCACTCCTATCCCGCCTAGTCCCCCACCCCTTGCTGTCTTCAAAAGTAGTTCATCTGTAAACTAAAACTAAAAAAGAATTCTACAAAATCCCAATCGTAGAATTTTTTATTAACATGAGCAACAGAAAACCAACAATACGAGTGCTTTCGATGAAGCCTTTGGCCAGCTGTTATTGAACAGCGTAGAAATCATTATATAACTCTTCCATCCAGTGTTTACAGATACCAGCGTTTGAGTTGCCAAGCCACTGAAGAGATAAGAGCAATCTTAGGCCGTAGTGTACAAGCATCAAGTAGATGCTATCTCAGGCAGTGGAGTTATTGCCTAAAGACGCTACTATCAGCATCCAGTCACAATGATACAAGTAACAACGAACATGAGCAATACGTCAGAAATGCAAAGTAAACAGACTTGACCATTAATATCTGGTTACGTGTGCGACATCCAGTTGTAAGAAAAGAAAACAGCACGAAACAAAACGAAACAGTTACGCGATGACAAAAGAAGCTAGAAAATGATCTCGAGCGACATCCCCTTGAAGGCAAACTGATCCCTTAACCCGTTGCAGTCGGTGGAAATCAAATTCACGAAAGAGGGTCACTAATCTCCTCATGCACCAGAGATCTCCTGCTCTGAAGGACGGAAGCACTAACGTTCAAATGGAACGAAAGGGCAAGCAACTTTGAGCAGAAGCACAGATAAAACACGTGGCCAGTGCTTTCTCCCTGAAATGTTCATCAACCCAGAGACAATCGAAAGCAAAAGCCTGAATACGTAATGGCAATATTCATTAACTGCATCGATAAAGAAGCACGAAAATTCCAAGACAGGGCTCGACTAATCTGCACTAACACAGCCACAGCACAGAGCCACTGTTGGTATTAACAAAATAGAAGTTATATGTTATGTTATAGAAGTTAAAGCTGTGATTCTGTATGTGCTTAGTTGCATAATAACGACTGTAGCCTTAGAATAACTCAGGGCTTTAAGCCACTGTGCGGAGCAACGGAAGCTTTGGTGACAAATCTGTCCCGCGCAAAGCGGGACCCATTTAGACCTCCGGTTATGTAAGGGGGCCGGGGGGGGGGGGGAAGAGAAGGCCGAGTGGCAGAAGAGCTGAAGATAATGGAGGCAAGGCGATAACATTAATTATATTAGGCCTAAAGTAAAAGAGGCAGAAGGGGATATATGGTGACACGTTATCAGGGATTGCAATTAACTTATACAATGCCTCAATTATTCCCGACGTTGAGTGAATTCACTCACTGACTAGAAGTAAAATGAAATGACTTAAAACCCGGTGTAGCTCCCTGAATTACACCGAGTTTAGCGTTAACCACTATCCAAGAAAGATATGGGGTGTTATCCATTTTCCCCTTAAGTGGCCCTGCAGTTTTAACACTCAAATCCCTATTAACTTGCACATGGCTCTACGAAGTAACATCTTCAAAAACATCTTTCACATCGCAGCAACGCCTAGATTCCATTTTTGGATAATAAACAGCGCCCAAATCATTGCAACCAACTAGACGAGAAACTGAAATTCAAAATCAAGATGACCAAATTAATAACTACCAAATATGCTCCTCAAAATGAGAAAAAGAAATATATTTCCTAAAACTGTGAGAAAATAAAAATGTCAGCGGTGCATGGCAAATTAAAAATGAACATTTTGTAAAATTAATGTATTTCACTGCATACACGGATGACTGTATGATTCACGAAGTAAGATTCCAAGCTGAATGAACGAAGGCGTGGCACCTGTTAACATGAATGAAACTGAAGAAGAAGAATCTAATATAATCCTATGATTTGTTATAAATAAAAAAAAAACTGCGATCCCGAGAAATGAATAACCTCTTTTTTTTATTTATGCCTAATTAGGCAGTCAAAGATTCCTCGGCTTTCCTTTTATTACGCCATAAGATCGCCGACTTCGGCAAAATGCCAGTTATCTTCAAGACCAATGGGGCCATTCCTATGGGAAAAAAAAAAAAAAATTACGCCGGTTCGAAGAGATAAGGAATAACCGACTGGATCTCAAAAACTGGCCCTCTACAAAAAAAGCAACTTTGAGAGAAGCCATGAAACTTACTTAGAATGTTGCTATCATTCACTGAAAAATGTACTTTTTAAACAAAATGAAAGATGTTCGACTAATATCAAAGTAATGTCGTATGTCGGCAAGACATCTGGCCCAATTCTGTTGTTTTTAAAGGCGGAACAAAACTCGTCTGCAGCTACTAACGACCACGCTACAATTTGTCCCTAATTAACAAATTCTGAACGATGCTGGCCATGCCTTCCTCACCGCTGTACCACAAATAATTGCTGAGCGTTAACTGTTTAAATTGTAGCCAATTAAACTTATTTCTGGAGGGAACTCGGTCAAAAAGCCTAAGCATTTTCAGCAGGGAGACAGTTTTTTTTCTATTTTTATTTACAGGTATTTTTACAACGCTTTTCTTTGATACATGCTTATGCATGGAAGTATAATTTACAGAGGGTTCGTTTGATATCAAACGTTTTATTCTTTGGCTAATGATGCTGCTTCGAGGACATTCAACGTTCAAAACTTCATTCTATGCAACGAAGAGGCCCACAGGTCCTTTAAATTTACATTTAACTTATAAGTTTCTTGTATTCCCAGCTTGGGAGGAAGCTGCTCTTTGCACTGGTGACACCAACAGCGTTGTAGCATTTCGTATAAAAATATACTGATGCAATACAAAACTAGTCAACTGAACACTTGATACACACGACCTTGGCTTAATAAACAAATGAGCCAAACAGGCTTAAATGACCTGCCATTTTAATAGTTAATCATCAAACTTTACTTCAGGTTATGATAATTTTAATAGATGACCATCAAACTTTACTTCAGGTTATAAAGCAGAGTTTGATCGTCAATTGTTAGAAATCCAGGTCATGTAAGACTTTTCTTAGCTTAGGTGGCCTATATGTATGTGTGTGTGCATATATATGTAAGCGTATGTACGTGTGTGTGTCTTCGTTTTCTATTGGAATGGGGCGTCCAGGAAATGCTTCCATTCTGGATCAAAAGAATGGCATTTACATATTTATGAATTTATGTATTTTCAAACACGCGTGCATGCCAAAAAAAAAAGGAACATCAAAGAAAACGAAACGCAGGAAAGGAAAGAACCATTCCGGCTGGGCTTTAAAAAAGAAAGAAAACGAAAAAAAAACTGGTACTCGACGTTTCCAACCAATCTAACAATCATAACAATGCAAAAAGGCGTAAAAACACATTTCATTAAAAATTAGCTCTGACCCCTACCGCACCCTTACACAAGGTCGTCATCTGGTGACCTGCTTAAAATTCTTTTCTCTCTCTCTCTCTCTCTCTCTCTCTCTCTCTCTCTCTCTCTCTCTCTCTCCATTATTCCGAACAAACCTGTTCCTCTTGCCCTGCAGCCTTCCTCATCTTAGACGACACTTACTCGACCGGCAAACGTCTTATCTAAGACCCATCAAAATGCTATTTTCAGAGTCTGGATGGAGAGAGAGAGAGAGAGAGAGAGAGAGAGAGAGAGAGAGAGAGAGAGAGAGAGAGAGAGAGAGAGAGAGAGAGAGAGAGTTGAATTGAATATAGGATTTAGGCCAAAGTCCAAGCACTGGGAACTATGAGGTCATTCAGCGCTGAAACGGAAATTGACAGAAGGTTTGAAAGGTGTAGCAGGAGGAAAACCGCGCAGTTGCACTATGAAATAATCGTTAGGAGAGGGTGGAAAGTAAGATGGAAGAAAGAGAATATGAAAGGAGGTAGAGTAAAAGGAACGAAAGGGGGTTGCAGCTAGAGAGAGAGAGAGAGAGAGAGAGAGAGAGAGAGAGAGAGAGAGAGAGAGAGAGAGAGAGAGAGGAGGCAGCGATGGTGATGATTATGATGGCATGAATGACGACAATTATCATCATCTACTGTGAGATGTGGAGGGATAAAGGAATCGAACAGTGACAGGTGAAAACAGTGATAGGTAAAAATAATGACAGGTGAAAATAGTGACTGGTGAAAATAATGACGTGAAAACAGTGATAGGTAAAAATAATGATAGGTGAAAATAGTGATTGGTGAAAATAATGACAGGTGAAAATAGTGACAGGTGAAAATAATGATAGGTGAAAATAGTGACAGGTGGAAATAATGATAGGTGAAAATAGTAATGATAGGTGAAAACAGTGACAGGTAAAAATAATGACAGGTGAAAATAATGTCAGGTGAAAATAGTGATAGGTGAAAATAGTGATAGGTGAAAATAAGTTATCAGTTGTAGTAGCTGCCTTCGTGAAAAAGGAGGAATGAAGCTGAAATCAAGACAAGACGACAAAATGGAAACGAAAAACAAAAAATTAACAATAAAAACAAACAACTGCGAAGCAGTAATAAACACACACAACCACAGAAATCTAAAAGTTACAGACCAGCACCAACAACAACAACAACAACATCATCACCATCATCATCTAAACAACATCTCTCTGTCTCTCGTGATCTTCCAAGCACAACTGACACATTTCCACACCCTGCTTGTGTCCTCTGAGATGCCTTTGAATGGGGGAAATCACAGTCTTTACAGTACCATACTCTGTCGAGAAGGGGATGAAGATTATTCATCAGCCACGTGATAGGGGTAACTGGTGGGAACTTAGTATTGCACTGTCGACAAGGGGGATACATTATATATATATATATATATATATATATATATATATATATATATATATATATATATATATATATATATATATATATGTATCATCAGAAGAGGTGGGAATTTAGTACTGAACTGCAAAGGATGAATACCAGATGACTCATCAGCCTCATGATGAGAAATAACTTTTTGGGGGGAATTTACGTTTGGATGGAGGTTCTTTATTGACTATTCTTCATTTTAAGCTCTAGCACTGCTACTTGGTTTATAATCACATGGGATCACTAAGCAACATTTAGTGAAGTCTGGAACACAAGAGGAATCTAACTGGTCTTAGTGGCATGCTAACTGAGCAAATCAAATCACAACCCTCTTATCTATATGATGCAAATTAAAGAAAAAAAAATTCTATCAGCTAAACTTTATTTACATTCAGGATTCTCCTTCAATCAGAGTGAATTATGGAAACGAAAGAATTCTCAAGTCTAAGTCAAATGGAGGTAAATTCTTTTAGCAAATACTAATTTGTCAAATCCAGGACCTGAATCTTCCAAAAAAAAAAAAACAAAAAGAAAGAATGAAAAAATGCAACATTAGAACTTGAAGAGAAATGGGAAATCATATGAGGCAATTTAAGAGAAAATAGCTGCTGGTCTTCCTAAACTCTGCAATAAAAACCATGCACCGCAATGGTGATAATTAACAGTAACAATAGGAGTGGTGTAAGTATATCAATGTATACTTACCCTAATTTCTGCTTGACTACGCTGCGCTCTGCTGAAAAATAATATCTCTGCAAGACATAAAGGGTTTTCCTATATAAAACTTTCCTGAGAAATGTTCTAATCCTTTCTTTTTTTTACATCATTCTGATTTTTTTTTTCTTTCATGATTATCGCACGGAACTTCGAGGGGAAAATATTTTCTCCAACCTCCTACGCATGCGCCCTGATGGGGTATTTCCCGCGTGTTTCGCCAAAGGGGTATCATTCATATACATTGACTCCAATTCCAGTGTCTGTTCTGGAATCCATTCAACCTGGTATTCCCTCTTATCCTCTATAGCCTCTAGTCATGGGACCCGTGTGTGACCATTAAAAAGTACCGGCCACCGGTACAGGAAAAAAGAAAATAAGCTCATGAAACCCACCATTCCCGAAAGAGGAAGAGAAAAAGAGCGAAAGGAAACTCTATCGGAAATCCATAAACTCCGTCCCCGACAGACCTTCAGAAATCTCTGAAATAAAATGTTTTCCTTACGGAGCCATTTTCCTGTCGTCTTCGAACAATAAACGGAAGGTCTTTCTGTGTCCGGACTCGTGCGTTCGAGTCGCGTTGTTGGAACAGGACGTGTGCACGTGTATTACTGTGTGATCGAGAGTCGCTCCCGAGATGATAATTATGACAAGACTTCGCCATCATTTTAATCTTTATACATGCTTCGTTAGCAAAGCCAAACTACAAGAAAATAGAGTTACTCCTTGAATTCAAAAGGTCTTAACAAGAGTATCTGACAGACTCCTCTATCTCTCTCTCTCTCCACATGTCATTGAAGTCTCTGTATATCTCTCAATCGCTAAAAATTGCTCATATATTAAACAAATTGCAACAATTTACATAGACTTCATACGCAGAAAGTAATCTTCCTCAAAACTATCGAAACAGATAAGTAAACTCATAAAATCTATATTTTAAAATCAACAAACATTAAAATCTGAAAGGTCTTTTCTTCAGTTAAATATGAGAATGGCTCTGCAATTGTTTTACCACGTTTTCGACAGAAAAGGCAGATGTGAAAACTTGCAAATTTACCCGACCTCTGCAATATAAGAAAGACCTGTACTGATAAAAAAAAATATATACATAAAACTTTTTAAAAATACTGTTTAAATAAAGGAGCCTCACTCTTGTAGATTCTTCTGCTAATCCCGAGAAAACAATCATAGATATGGAGAGGATTCTTGTTGCACAGCAAGTAAACAGGAATCTTAATCTGACAGGCACTTCTTAGTCTAGAACACACCTGTCCACAGCGGGATAACAAAAATCTGTCAGTGCACAACAAAAAGAAAAAAAGAGGAAAAGTAAAACATAATAAGATACATAACACGAAGCCAAAAAATAAGAAGCCGCCTTGGAGGTCCTATCAGTGCGGCAACCAACGAAAAACTGTGTGAATATTCATGCTAATGAGGCTTGTGGTCACGGTAGTTTCAGCCATGTGAGAGACCCTTCGACTTTGCATAATTTCTGAGGCGTGAGTGTTAAATACGAGTGACAGAGAACATGAATCCTTCAGCTACTTGAATGACAATGGACCCGATTTATCGACATGGCCGTCACTATTTCCAAAACAGAGCTACAGGTCCAGTAGTGACTTCCACTTGGTGTTTGTGTTCAAGATGTCATTCAAAAGGAGTTTTGTTATGCTAGCACCGTCAACAATGCTAAACACAGGCACGAAGGCTGAATTGCGGATGAAGTGTCAGTGTTCGAAATTTGAGGGCTAAATCGTGTCTATGAACAGATTACATACAGTTTCAGTTTCCAAGGCTACAGGGAACACAAAATAAGCTTCGGAAGAATTCGTTTCAACACTAGGAGAGATTTCTCTTGTCCAAATTGCAATCATCATTTCATCCTTGTCAAGAAAATGAGCAGTTCAGGGGGTGAAGTTCTTACAAGTCCATTTCTTTTCCTCCTCCTCCTCCTCCTCCCCCACCCCCTTCTCTCCTTTCCTTCAAAACCTTCACTTTGGGGGAAGGGGGGGCGAAATGAAGAAGAAAGGGGGATCAAGGTCGAGGCCAAGCCTGAACAAGAGGATAAACAGGGAACGTTAGTTGGGAGGTGGTTAAGGGAATATGAATTGGGGGGAGGGGTGCTTTATCACGACCCCCTCCCACACCCTCCCCACGTCCAACTCTTCTTACTCCTTCCCTCTGTTTTCTTTCCTTCCTACTCTTCCCTCCCTCCCTCCTCACTTGCACCCCCCTGTGGCACGAACACCCCTGCCCCACAACCAACACCTCTCTCTCACTCTCTCTCTCTCTCTCTCACACACACAGACACAAACAAACACACACACACACACACACACACACACACACAAACACACAACCACTAGGGCAGGAGTGCGTGTGTATGTACGCGATTGCGCGCACGCGTCACCACCGACGAGGCACCAATATTATCTTATCTAGAGCACAAAAGAACGACACGGCACCATTTTCTTGGATGGTGACTTGGTCCCTACGAGAGGAGACAGCTGGCCACTTTCGGGTGCCTTTCGAGAAAGGTCCTAGAAATGCTTCACGGCGGGACACTCGCAGGGGCGCCGCTCTCCCGTCGGGGGCCGCCAGCGATGTAAACAAAGAACTAGAGGCGGCGGCGGTGCCACTGCTGGACGACGAGCAGCACGAACATGAGAGAGGAGGAGGAGGAGGAGGAGGAGGAGGAGGAGGAGGAGGTGGAGGAGAGAGGAGGAAGGAGGAGGAGAGAGCAGGAGGAGGAGGAGGAGGAGGAGGTGCAGGCTCAGAGGAAAAGGGTGGGGAGGTGGAGGAAGAGGCTGCAGGGAGAGCAAGAGTGAGAGCGTGAGAAAGAGTGGTGAGTGAGAGCCCGGGAATCAGAGAGAGAGAGAGAGAGAGAGAGAGAGAGAGAGAGAGAGAGAGAGAGAGAGAGAGCGCACAGCGGCTTGGGAAATAGTCCCTGGAAAAAGGATATTTCAGCCAACACCGAAAGCTTTCAGGAAGTGAGCGGGTATCACTTGGCATTGCACAGTGTTCTGCGTCCGTGGAAGTGTCCAGGGCAAATGCATATTTAACCATCAAAACACCGCCACCAGTTGACGAGGAAACTTATAGAGTGGGTTAGCCACCAGTTCTATTCTCTCTCTCTCTCTCTCTCTCTCTCTCTCTCTCTCTCTCTCTCTCCTCTCCTCTTCACAGCATCCAGTACTGCCTCTCCCACCCATCGAAACCCAGCCCCAGCTGCGTGGATCCAGCAGCGCCTCAGCGCAGAGTTTCAGCCATCTACCACCGAATTATAACACAATGATATTTATGCTATGGCCTGTCCTGGGCGAAGCTTTCGGTCATGAAGAACGCTAAGGCCGCGAGATGAGGACACAGACACTCGCTTCAAATACATTCTCAAACCTAAAAGTTGTTCATCAACAATCCCTCCGAAGAAGAAGAAGAAGAAGAAGAAGCCATAACAAAAATGGAAAAGAATTCAACTTCTTCCAAGAGCTGGAATTCTCATCTAACTTCTGATATGATTTCCTTTGACAGATTATACAGTTCGGCAAACAAGCCAGAGTATCCCTAAAATCACTCGGTCATTCAGTCACGAGGTAACATCACTATTTATTTACACAAGCTTTGCTGGTTTCAGATCACTCAAAAATTTAGCATTTCTGAAAAAAGTCGCGAGAAAAGACGATTCCATTACGAGCACCAAACAAAACGCTTTTGGAAAAGTGCGGAGAAAACGGTGAACGACCAAATCAACGTTAAAAAAAAATCTTGATAACAAAAAGCTTCAAAGACCAGACGAAGATCAGTCAACACAAGACAGGGCGAAAAAAAAGGACAAATAATAAAAGCCTCTTTTGTTAGTTGTCATACGCATGCTGCTGGAATTCTGCATTCCACAGTACATGACGCAGACCTCCCTAAATGGGCAACAGACAACTTTTTCATGTTAGTTACCATAGTTCGCAAATACAATGGCAGGTCTGAAGTCAGACCCTGCTCACGTATGAAAATTGTATTTCTTAATATTTTTCTACATAAGGCTCAATAAGAGAAAATCTTACATTATTAAGATAATAATAATAATAATAATAATAATAATAATAATAATAATAATAATAATAATAATAATCTATTCAAAACAACTGCAGAATTCCCACAATCCTGTAAGAGGTCTGTCCAATAATTACGCTACTATAAACGCCACAAGATGTCTGTACTATTCTTGCTGTCAGGGCAGAAATGCTTGTTCCGTCAGTTAAACAGACATCATTGCAGTAGCAGATGTGCCAGTTTGGCCCAAAATAACGCAACTGAAACCAAGATTAAACACATTGAAACTGTATATGTATATATATATATATATATATATATATATATATATATATATATATATATATATATATATATATATATCTACCAATATTTCCTTATTTTTTACGTGACCCATCCATTATTTATTTTCAGCCTCAGCCTCCAATCTGAAGATCGTGACTTTCAAGACAAGTTACATTTTCAAAACGGCCTCTAAGCTACGCAGATAAAGTCTCTCAGCAGTTATACGAATCCCTGGTTAGGAAGTGACTTTCTATTTAGGTCCAAGGATATTATCACACTTCTTTCGTTAGAATGTCGGATAGAGGATGGAATCTAGGATCTTGTTAAACCGAAATAAAACGACTACGCCACACATTTGGCAAATATAACATTAATAAAGGTCATTCCTACTATCTCTACGATGGCAAACTTCTCCGACATCAAAGACGTGGAGCTGTATTTAGCTAAATTAATTTGCGGTGAAAGATCGAGCGACATAAAGCATCCAGTAATAGATATGTGTCAAAACTGTTTGATCCAAAAAATAGCTCGTCTTTCCATTAGGAACCCTGAGGAAGAGGCGATTCAAAAGGCGAGTTCAATCACTGGATCTGACAACACTTCTTGAAACACCAATATTAAAATTCATAGTTAAAATCCGCGTTTGGCAATAATGCAAAAATAAGCGACGTGTATTTGCGCGTCCCACAAGGAAATGAAAAGGAAGCAAAATAGCTTAGAGAGAGAGAGAGAGAGAGAGAGAGAGAGAGAGAGAGAGAGAGAGAGAGAGAGAGAGGGTCAAAGTGAAAATATAATTTCTCTTGTAGTGGCTATATCCTTATGGCTGAGGCGCGTTGATCGGCACCAGTGATGAATGGCAATGAATTCCTCATCACCAACAATTAACGCAAGTCATAAAAGGCGGTTGATAATTTGTCAACATATTAGTTACAGAAACCGCATACACACACACACACACATATGTGTATAAATGAATTTGGTATAAAAAAAAATACCTATAAATGCAATGTAACATACAGTACTTCTAAGGAAGGAGAGAGAGAGAGAGAGAGAGAGAGAGAGAGAGAGAGAGAGAGAGAGAAGCGAACACTTAAATTGAGATAAGCTACGGAAATGAAACGGATAGACAAACACTCAAATATACAAACACGATGACAACTTGACTGTGAGGGAGTGCGCGCACGCAAGCGTGTGTGCGAGAGGCTGCGGCGTGCATGCGTGTGTAACTTCCCATCGATCGAAAGCTAACCCTCCCGCTTCCCGGGTTTCCTTACTCTCTCTCTCTCTCTCTCTCTCTCTCTCTCTCTCTCTCTCTCATGTAATTACGCATTTAGCCCCGTATTGTAAAAAGGTAATAAACGATGACCAAAAATCTCTCCTGAAAGACATCGTGAACTAACTCATATTATCGTCACTTTTTGTTTAGCCACAGTTGTTATTATGAAGAGAGAGAGAGAGAGAGAGAGAGAGAGAGAGAGAGAGAGAGAGAGAGAGAGAGAGAGAGAGAGAGGTGTAAGCACTAGTAAACAAGGGATTTTTCCAGTTCACACTAACCCAGCAGCTTCAAATGAGCACCACAGCAGGAGGAAAGCAAGAATCGTCTCCTGAACAGACGGACGAAGAGCTACGGAAACCGAAGCTCGATTCGTCACAGCATCCGACGATGCGATGCGTATGCCCCCATCCCCTTTATTCGTCCACCAAAACAGATGATCTCGTTCTTGCCGCTACTAAAGCGGTTACAGGCTACCCCCAATGTACCTATAAATAATTTCGACCTAATGCCTTCCCGGCTAGGGTGCATAGCTGCAGCTCAGGCCGCTTGTAACGACTCCAGTTTCCACAGTGCTAATCTGGTGTTACAAGAGATCCTCCTCTCTCGTTACCAAAACGATCATTCTGTCAGACGGAGTCATCTTGCCCTTTTTTTTTTTCCTACAGGGCATAACTGCTGTTCAAAACCTCTTGAACTGTAACTCACTTGCATCCAGCTTTCGTGGAACGCGTAAGTGGTTCTTACGCTGTGTTTTCCTGACATTCAAAGGCTCCCATTCAACCTTCGTACAGAGAGATCTTGGAACTTCAGAAGTTCAAGCGGAGATGCTATGCGTTACTACCCCAATGATATTCTCCTTGCACTTTAATAAATTTTTATCTATTTATCAATTCATATTTTCTTTTTTAATACGTGAGATCTCTTCTCTTGTATTCCCATTTGCCTCCTCTTACTTCTTCCTAATGAACGTCACATTCTTTGGAAGCTTGAATTTCAAGTCAATGGCCCCTGTGGTGGGCTTGTTCCATAAGAATGGGTTTCACCTTCTGAATAACAATAAAAAATAATACAGAATGACAGGATCGCCTTACCAACAGTGCCAAAACTCCACAGCTGATATGAAAATTAAAAATTGATTCCCCTTGCTCTTGTTAAAGGTGGAAAACAATTTGTTTTCACTGTTGCCGCCTCTTCCGGTAAAAATAACTCCCTAGTCTGTGACAAGACGGCTCTTCGGTCAAAAACCACTTCTCCTTCAATAGGGCACGAACGTACCAGCTGGGGCAAAGGCCTTAACTCACATTGGGCACTTTCGAAAACAAACCCTTTCATATATATATTAGATAGATAGATAGATAGATATTGTGTGCGCAAGCGTATAAATATATACACAATTAGGAATATTAATAAGTGCAGCGCAATAACTATAAAGAATCATTTCTATGGCGCGACTTAAAAAAAAAAAAAAACTAAAACACCATAACACAATTTTGATCGCAGAATAATTGGGGGGGGGAAAGATAAAGTAATAATGATGATCATGGTAATAATTAATCATTCAGACATGATAACAAAAGAACTAATGGTTGTTATTGGCATAAAAAAGCAGACACTTCTGTTGAGAAATACCACAAAAGAAAAACGGACTGGCTATAGTATGCAGAAGATATTGTGATGTAAGTTAATCGAAAATGTTTTCCACATAAACACACACACAAGGATCTGTTTGGAGACATGTGCGTGAATCCGTCATATGTTCTTCATTAAGGAGAGCCCAAAACCTTCAGATTCACTTCGACGCATCTCTGATTTAGACATTTCTACACCCAATGACGCTGCTAATAATTCTCTGTTACAAGGAACAGTTATGAAGTGATTCTCTTTCAGTGAAAATTTCTCATTTTTCCTCAAATTACTTTGTCCCTGTAGCGCTCAACTCATGGATCTTCGTGGTGGTCTAGTTTTCACAGACAGAATTATTTTAAAATGTTTGGGTTACGAAACGCCAAATATTTTACTCTGCAGTTATATACTAAACAAAAACTATAAATACCGTGATTTCATTTCTTAACATTCGTTGTTGATGTTCAAAATATAAAAAAAAGCAGTATGGTGTAGACATAATAAAACTAAATACTTCAGACAATTCAAAACCATTCAGTATCAATAAATTCAGTTGAACTCTTTTCACGAAACTATCACAAACCGTTGGGGGTGGGGGGAGCATTAATCTAACAAAGAGAGACGTGTCTCATTAGATTCTTTTCTTTCGATTCTACATGTTCCGTCACCAACAGAAAAGAAAAGCAACGAAATCAAATAACAAATAAGAGACTAGATTTCTTTCACAACTGTGCTTGGCGTGTGCACGAGTGCGCACGCACACATTTAAGATCTGAACACAAGCGGTAATATGGCTAACATGACTTCAGAAGGGATTCCCTAAATATCCGAAAAATACAGCGTAATAACCATCTGTAGGTTCCACGAAAACAATATCAGTGAGATGCACGCAATTCTGCACTTTGTCATCTGTAAGAAAACGTTCTATTTAAACCAACTTTATATCGGGAAAAGACAAACTCAAATAGGAAGAAGTGTCCCTTTTCTTCTCTATTCTAATTTAAACCTTTGTTTCCTTTCTGGCAAAACCAAAACTCAGTTCCATTTAAAGAGAGGAAAAATGACGAAGGGCCAGGCGGCATCATCTTCCAAACCCCGGGGAACATCAGTCTACAATTTATGGGTCTATATGTCACTGAAGCCTAAATAACCACTATTCAGCTTTCGTTTCAAGGAGATGAGGTTTTGCGTCTCCATTAAAGTTGTCTTCTCTGCAGAGAGAGAGAGAGAGAGAGAGAGAGAGAGAGAGAGAGAGAGAGAGAGAGAGAGAGATACACACACACATACTACATATATTCATTAGTATTACTCTTTTAATTTTCCTTCTTTTTTCTTCGGAGAAGCAACATGAGAAATGCAAGTGAAAGTACTGAATTATAATTTTACATTATATTCACAACTACATTCACTAATCATTATTTACACAATGATCCGACGCGTTTCGCCTTTGTAGGCACGTCAGGGCACCTTCAGAGCAAAGGCGGTTGGATGGTGGGGACCTCTGGACCCATCCAACCAACAGACACAGTAACAAAGGCAGGAATATCAGGTAGCAGTGGACCAATTAAGGACCTGCGCCAAGATTATGCATGACGGGCCAATCCAAGATCATAAATTCAAAATGGGCAAACATTCATACGGAACAAGGCTAAAGGGCCATTAGCCCGCAAAGGAAGCTTGCAAATAACATGGATGGGAAAATAGAAACGGCCAATGGAAAGGTAGTATTAAGATCTCTCTTAACGTGAAGAGAATAAACATCAATACTGTTCTACAACAAGTTATCCCACACAAGTGTAATATCTATAATATTCTGACAAATTAGAGAGAAGGGCATTATTCACCTGTAAACAAAAAATGGACTCTTGCAATGGACATCCAACTGAACATAATTATGTAAGCATACATGCACACTTTAATCTATCCATACATGCATAGAAACGTGCTCACCCTGATGAATAGGAGAAAGTTAAAAGTACAGTTTAAACCTCTGACAGGCTGAGGAGGCAGAAAGGACGTTCTGACTGCCAAAGATGGTGAGGAGAGAAATTTGCAGTTTTGGGCTGTCAATAAATATTTGCAGTGTACGAATGATTAACGGTATTTATGAAAGATGAAATAATTAGAAAGTGGCTTTACCAGACATGGTGTTAGAACTACGCCAATGAAAGAGTAAGCTGTAGGATATGATGTCGAGAAAAGGGAGGATGGGATGCGTATCCTATCATCCTCATGAAATGAAAGCACAACTTGAACGGATTTCAGATAAATAAGTAAAAAACGGGCCGAAGTTTCTTCGGCGCAATCGAGTTTCCTGTACAGCGTATAATCAAGGCCACTGAAAACAGATCTATCTTTCGGTGGTCTTGGTATAATGCTGTATGAGCCGCGGCCCATGAAATTTTAAAAACGGCCCGGTGGTGGCCAGTCCTATATCGTTACCAGAAGCACGATTATGGCTAACTTTAACCCAGAATAAAATAAAAACTACTGAGACTAGAGGGCTGCAATTTGGAATGTTTGATGATTGGAGGGTGGATGATCAACATATCAAATTGCAGCCCTCTAGCCTCAGTAGTTTTTAAGATCTGGGGGCGGACAGAAAAAGTGCGGAAGGACAGATAAAGCCGGCACAATAGTTTTCTTTTGCAGGAAACTCAAACCCAATGAGAGTACATTACAAAAGGGAGGTTGATGAAGCGTTACGTCGCATTAAAGAAGCAATTAAGAGCTTAAAGAGACACTCAAAGATTGGAGGAGAGACGCTCTGGAGAAGGGCTTCATGAGCATTAATAATACAGTTAGAGTGTGGTGCACTGAACTGAATTTTGATGAGGGCGAACGTCATTTATCTCAAGTGCGGTTGCAAGTTAGAGGGACAGTGATGAAAAGGAACAGAAGTGGACGAATGTCATATTGAGGAAGAACGCAACAGAGGAACCACGAAATACTGAGGGGGGGAAAATGTGAGGAGAAAATCTAAGAAGCTAAAAACAGCTCTGAGAGAAGTGAAAAGCAATGAAGAGATTACAGAAAAAATGGATCTTAGAAGAAAAGATGCAAATGAATGCCAAAATGCTCACATAACAGTCTTAAGTACTCTCGTGGGAGAATGATTAAAAAGGCAGGGTTTTTACTCCGATAAATAATAAGCCATCTGCTTGGTTATGAAAAGAATACTCGAAATGCTTTCCCATAACTATATATATGACCCAAATTCGTTGGACAGACAATCTCTTTCCCAGGTCTAATCTTAGGTCGATCCTTCTAATGACCAAAAGCCGCAAGACCTAAAAACGTGTGGAAATTCTCTTGATACAGCGAAACGGACGAGACAGAATCCCCACCCTACAATTTATTTCTGAGGGCACGCGATGGTGGAAACTCAAAATAAGCTTGGCCGCACCAACACGTCCAAGTCGGAAGGGCGAATTCGCACGATCTGCGTCCTGGCGAAGAAAGATCTCCCTCTGGAGAAATCGCGTTATCTCGGACATCCTCAAGACTGATTGCCTGACGGGAGCGTTTTCTCATTACCGAAATGTCTTGGGGGGGGCTTTCCTCTAGCATTCCCACGTTCACAAGAATCTCAAAATGAGATGGAATGGGACGGGAGGAAGGAAGCAGTACCTCTGACCAGAGGTGCGGTTTGATCACTCATAAGCCTGGTCTCGACGTTCGTCATATCTGGTTGTCTTCAACGTCACCAACGGCAAATGGTGTTCGTTTCTAAGACTACCAAGTAAGCCCACGAGAGCTAAAACACAAATACCCCCCGGCTCTCTCTCTCTCTCTCTCTCTCTCTCTCTCTCTCTCTCTCTCTCTCTCTCTGTTACACCTTAAAGGAGATCTGCTCTTTTCAATGATGCTACCTGCCCAAAACACACACACACACAAAATACAAGATCTTTCGTTTCCTTTTTCTCTCCCTCACACACACATTCTTGCAAATAATGATACAAGAATCAAGGTACACTGACTACTACCAACATTAAGATAAAAAATCTCAAATTATCACAGCTGTTTAGAATCTTGTGACGTAAAAAAAAAAAGCTATAAAATCGTTTGGAAATTCACAGTAATTTCATGAAATTCGTGATCTTTCATAAGTGCAACCACATCATCGTGAACAGCCTCCGTTAGTGGGCGAGGCACTTCAGAGGCACTTTGGAAAAGCCCGTCATTATCATCTCGATCTTTTGTTACTGTAAAATAAAAACAGAGGTTTTTACTCTCGTCGTACGATTTAATCCCACTTAGCTGTGTAACTGGGGCACTGTAGCAGCCCCTAATTTAACGTAATTTCAGCAACCAAAAAAGTTCAGCCATAACCCTTTTTTATTTCCCTGCCACAACTTTTTTCTAGTACATTCATTTCCCCATCAAATCTTCCTAACCATTTTCATTCAATAGACACCGTTTCTTCGTCCGATAAAACCACACGGCTATCATCTCTACCTATCCACTTCTAAGCTTAGGATAACTTCAACAGATCCGCTTCTGAAACTGGGCTCCTCCTTTCATACATTTCCTAAATTCGGCTCCTGTCCTAAATCTGCTTTTAATCGAATCTGTTCCTCTTCGTCCATTTATTGCTCACCGCCCTTTCACCCAACTCCAGCACCAAACCCTCGACTTCCATCGGTTTCCAAAATCGGGCTTGGCTGATCCAATCTCTCTAACGTCCGCATCTCTTATTTCTCTCCATTTCCAAAACACGCTTCTTTTAATCGTTCTACGGTCGTTTACAATTTCCTGGGATTAATTCATTACCTTCTGGCTAGAATGTAGCCTCCTGGCTACAGTTACAATCATCCGGGTACGATGCAAACTACAAACATGGATCCCGTATATTAAAAGGTTTGAACTGGGATCCAGGGAGAAGTGGAAATGCCGTGGTGAAACTGAAATTGGACTTACGCTGTTACAATCATTAGGATATACTTTAGAGGAAGCTAGTTTGGTAAAGTAGTCAGTAATTACACTCACATTTGCCTCCTCTGCCTCTCACGTATTGATTTATAAAAGTGAACTCCTTTCCCTACTACTTTTTGCAGAGCAGCAGAGCATTTTCCCCATCACTTTTTCCTCCTTTGATCTGATATAATATTCCGCCCCGCAGGATTCAATAATTAGAAGTTTCGTTTTTAAATCTCTCAAGACATTAGGTTTTTCCAGTAATTCCCTTTCTTAATATCTTCGTTAACTTTTTATTTTCCATCCATTCTCAACCTTAGATGAATCTTTTTCTTTCTCACCCATTCGTTCGTTGTCATTACTGAACCCATTTCCCGCCCATTCTTCGTTAAAAAAATAAATTCCTGATTCACTGTTCTTCGATAAAATTTTCTCTCGTCCACTTCTTACATTCAGAAAGCTTTACCTCTTCTTATATTTAGCTCTCGTTACTCTGTCTGATTAGGGACTGGTTTACGACCTGTCAGTCAAATGGATACGCCTTCCTCCAGTTTTCATGAATGCATTCAGGCCGAATGAGAAATCATGATAGTGGGAAAGAACCAAAATAGGAAAACGGGCGCACCACATTTCTGATTCCTCTGCAGGTCTGTCCCGAACCTGCCACGCCTGCAGTCGACTGGTACTTGCCCTTGAAACCGCTCCAGCCAGCCTTCCGGCAAGCAATTGTGTATTAAAAGAAAAACCAAACCACACAGCGTTTTCCGGTTGGGATATCTTCTCAAGTACACCATCGCAGTGGGGGGTTACTGGAAGATCTTTTACACGCTGTCGTATTTCTCCTCTCGACAAAAAGCCTCGAAGGTAACACAGTGTTGTGTACTAAGCAAATTTCAGGCGTGGCCTTTTGCGAGACCGGATACCAAATTAATTTATCTGGGGAATAATTGGGTTTCGTCTCTATACAAGTAAACTAATGCGATTATGACGTTGCAAGATGACTGGCCTTTTTCCAAAGGGTGGGAAGGAAGAAGGGAAAGCCCCAAATGAAAGAAGCGTTCCCTAGATAACGGGTTCCAATCATCTCAGTAACTTTCAAGAAAACTCATTATTGGTCATGAACGGGAGATTACGACGATTTTCATAAATAAATGATGACGGAGTCAAGGCAAGCGACTGCCCCTTCTAGGCCTTGTGCTAGTTAATTTATCATGAGCTGGAATGGTGCTGGCCCAAATCACACACCAAATTAATACTGAATGAAAGTCCATAAGCTAAGTTTTGAATAACTCATGTATATTCACTTCTACCGTGTCGGAATTAATGTGTATAAACTTCCCCGCCCCTTGACGAAAGGGACACTGAACCGACCTGAGGCCCTGTCATTATTAAAAACATTGCGAAAACAATCCCCATGGCACCACGAAAGCGAAAAATAAAACAAGAGAAAAAATTGGGATCAAATTTTCCTCCAGGATCCACACATTCCCCAGCACTGCTGCTTTCAACCAGTTCCCCGAAACTGCTTTTTTATCAACACTCCTCAGATCTTCCGAATCTTTATCAGGAAATTATGGAAGTTGCCGAAGAGCTGATGAAAACTTTTCAGACGGAACTTCCACGAAGCAAAAGAAGATTATAAGAGAAAGAGAAATTGGCTGTATTTCACCGGTGAACGAGGAAAAAACTACGCAGATTCAGGAATCGAAACTTGGAAAGTGACTCTGGTTTTTTCCTGCAACCGAATACTGAATTGGGGCCCCCTTGAGTAAGCTGAAACTTACCTTTAAGAACTCATTCGATTCATCCTTTGCATGGGAGAGGTTCAGTTAATACAAACGGCAAGGGAACAGTGTAACAGGAATGAATTTACGTCTCTTTTTTCGTGATCAGCTTATCTCGGAATAAGCTGATGGGATATGTCAACCCTATTGCATTTTTTGTATCTTACAGCTTAAGATTCTTGACCAAATCACCTTGGGCAACTTCGGAACATTCTCAGCAGACGGACATGTGCCTCAACAAACCTGTATTAAAATATCGAAACCCCTTCAGAAATGATATTTTAAATACATATAGTCTATACAATTATGTGCAAAAGCGGAAGAAAAGTCCGGATACTATTAATCAATTGCCATCAACAGTGAGTGTCGAGGCATTCTCCAAATATTATGATTACAGAGTCTAATACTTAGTATAAGAGAGAGAGAGAGAGAGAGAGAGAGAGAGAGAGAGAGAGAGAGAGAGAGAGAGAAAGCTTCCATGCGCTATTTCTTTTATTCTTACTCTGATTACTTTATATCATCTTTCGGATCGAAGATCGGCACCAACTGGGAAATAATTCAAGCCATGATTTACATTAGACTGAAAGAGGACATTGCAGACCGTCTGTACAGGTCAACACGGACACACACAAACAACAAATAAACAACGGTTCGTATACGTTACCTTTGTGCCCTGACAGAACTGTATCGCCATTTCACACACTTACCTGAAAAGAGAAGTGAATAAATACAGACTTTGTGGAACGCAATCATTTGCAAAAAAAAAAATGTAATATTGGTTTGGTGATGCTTTTCATCTAATCCCGAGAACTGAACAGCAAACACTGAAAGATCAATACAGCACTGGTTTCTTGAACAGAAAGGAATGTCAAAGGTGTAAGGTTAACCTTCACTATCAGGTGAGATAACAAAATAATATAAAGTCGGCAGTAATCACTTCACACTGGAAACAAATGAATGATTCGTCAACCCCATTAGTAGATGCCTACTAAATCCTATTCAAATCCAAAGATAAAATGTTGACTATTGTATGACAACTACAAAACAAGGTGAAAGTGAAAAAAATACACGCACATCCAAGTTGTTCCTCACAAGTTGCATGTTTCGGAGAAAAGTCAACAGCTCAAAAATCTTCGAACAGAACTGCAACCTTGATCAATAGGTCAGGCTCAAGACTATTTTGGGAAAAATAACAGCTTCCTTCAGAGTGCCTGAAAACTACGCGCCATCAAAATTAGAAGCAAAAGGAACGACAGCCTTTAAAGTGGCCTGTGATCTTCACTAACTGCCCAAGGATAATACTTAACAACTCTCACAGTAACATAATCTGATAAAAGTTAAAACACTGACTTTCATCATAAATGGTTTCCGAGTTAAAAGGGAAGGAAGTATATTTCAATATTTTGACCTTTAAATTTACCTGTACCCTGGAAAAATAGGTCAGAGTTAAAAGGTTTTGGGAAATGACTCACCATCCGCAAGAATAACAACACTAATCACAATACCTTACTTTATTATTATTATTATTATTATTATTATTATTATTATTATTATTCTGAAAATGAACCCTGTTCATATTGAACAAGCCCACAGGGGCAACTGACTTGAAACTCAAGCCTCCAAAGAATGGTCAAAATATACTTAAAGATGATAAAAGAGAGCCAATATTCAACAGCCTTCTTTAACTAGCGGAAAGTCAAAGAAATGTGCCATCCGTCAGTGCACCTCGAGTGGTGCACTGTAGGCATTACTTAAGGTTCTTTGCAACGCGCCCTCGGCCCCTAGCTGCAACCCCTTTCGTTTCTCTTACTGTACCTCCTTTCATATTCTCTTTCTTCCACCTCACTTTCCACCCTCTCCTAACAACTGATTCACAGTGCAACTGCTTTGAGGTTTTCCTCCTGTTACACCTTTCAAACCTTTCTACTGTCAATTTACGTTTCAGCGCTGAATGACCTCATAGGTCCCAGTGCTTGGCCTTTGGCCTAAATTCTATATTTAATTCAATTTAATTCCATTCAACCCACCGCCGAAGTAGGTGGTGGGGTGGGGAAGGGAAGCAATCAGCCCCTATTGATGCTGCCCTTCTTAGCAGAGCGAAAATCGGCAATAATGCATCTAACGCACAGTATAGTTTGCCTTTCAGTCCTCGTCCAAACCACTGGTAGCCCGCTGCTTCCTTGTACCTAAAACTACTCTGAATTTGTTACAGGAAGATTTCTAAGGGTTTCATCAGTTGTCAAGTAGCTGGTCCTAGTATTGTGACTGGCAAACAAGCAACTTTCAATCATCGTAAAATTTTCACTATGCTCAGATTATTCACAGCAAATGATCCCGCTACATCAGACCTTCGTCTCTTGTTGACATTTGCCAACAATGTATTCATTAAAGAGACCAGGATGTCCTGGTCAGCCATCATCCCAGGCAACTTCTCAAAACTTCCAAAATTCAGTCGTGTAACTTTATCTAAAAGAAAAAAAAAAACCTATACGTCAGACCGAACAGGGCCCGAAGAAAGCCCATTTATATTTTTCCAAAGCGTAAGTTAAGTCAAAATGGTATCCTGGAGTTTAGAACTCAATATAGGCCACCAAAAAAAAAAAAAAAAAAAAAAATCTTAACTTAAATGTCGGCCGGTTCAGGCAAAACCAGGCGGTCACCAAATAAACTGAAATGCATATTACAATACTCTTATAATATCCGAACAAACAAGGTCTCCAAATTTCTTTTTTATTTCAATTTCCAGCATTGCCAATAAATCTTTTCTTATATCAGGTTTTATCTAATTTATGTATGGTATTGCAATCGCAATCGTATTCGGGCAAAAAAATATTAATATACATATACACATATATACATGTATATACATACACACCCCCATAAATACACACACGTATGTATATACATATGCATAGTAGGAATGAAAAAAGCGAACAGCCAGCGCAACATTCTATTTGTTTATCTGGCCCAATTTTCGAGACTACATTTCTCATCCACAGAGCTGTTAAGCAATACAAAGTACAACAATTACCAATAGACTCAGTAAAATAATCATAAAAGTTAAAATCGTTACATCATGGACTTTAAAAAAACTAAAAGTTTAAATTCAGAAAACAGAAAACATTATATTATTATAAAAAAAATATATTAGAAGAACATTTAGTACCTGACTCCAATGGAGCTAAGAACTTCCTCTAACTTATTCCTAATAAGCACCATAATCTTTGGAAGCTTGAATAATAATAATAATAATAATAATAATAATAATAATAATAATAATAATAATAATAACTGAGACATTCTCAGTTCTCAGAAGGGCGACGTCGACTTAGGCTATATATTAAACAATGGAAGAGGTCTGGCTGTTTAGGGAAGGAACAACCAGCCTGATAGTTAAAGGGAGAGTGGCCATTGGGTGCTTGGGCGATAATGTAGTAAAATCTTCATATGAAACTGATGTCTTACATTATTTTACAGTGATCTCTTATACTGTATTACAAAATTCCTTTGTTTTTAATTGGCATCCTGTGCGGTAAATGACTCCAAGATGAGAATCAACTCTCACTCTGAGCAATCTCTTGGTGGCTCCGATATATTTCCCAACTTTACGTTTTAACTTTTGTAGGTGTTTTTTAACTGAATCTACTCGTAGTTTTTATACTTTGTATTGCTTTACAGCCCTGATGAAGAGACGTTCAGCCTCGGAAATTTTCCCGAATAAACAAATATAATTTTACGCTGGATGCTTTTTGTTTTATTCCTGCTGAATTTTCGGCGTTCTAGATGTCCAAACCTTCCAGCATATATATATATATATATATATATATATATATATATATATATATATATATATATATATATATATATATATAGAGAGAGAGAGAGAGAGAGAGAGAGAGAGAGAGAGAGAGAGAGAGAGAGAGAGAGAGAGAGAGAGAAACTTTAACTCGATATGCAAATAAAGGGTGACACAATACTAATGGACAGAATTTATTTCTAGCGGAGATGAAGATGGTTGTAAACGTCTGTTAACACAGATAAGTGTTGGTGGATGAGTTACGCTTCAGATAACAGGTTATTATTGAAATCAGATAACATGTTATTATTGAAATCAGATAACATGTTATTATTGAAATCCAAACCTGAAAAAAGAGGTTTCTCGTAATTTGTCGGTCGGGAGAGACTAGAATTCTTTAAACAACATAAACGAAAACTGTGTAAAGAGGACAAAAATGCTGAAGTATCGATAAAATAAGGAATATTAGAACACAAATGTGTAAATGCTGGAACATATATAGTTATGAAATATATGATCTTTGTACGCATATAGTCTAATCTCCTGAGTATAGCATATTTTATCTACGAGTTCGACAACACTCGTACATCGAAGTGTTCACAAAATAATGTGTACAAAAAGAAATATATGGTCACGGTTGGTAATTAATAATAATAATAATAATAATAATAATGAATCTTGAGGAAATAATTAAATGGAGTTAATGAGAGTAAAAACTACTAACTTTTACTGATTTTATGATCTAAGAAAGATGCACCGAAGTTTCGGCCTATATTCTCACAGGCCAAACATCCCCCATCACTGGATAATGACCCAATGGAAAAATGCTGATCAAGTTCCACTAGAACTCAAGAGGAAGCAATCAATGCTGTCTCTTTTGTTGGACCACAGTGTCATTTGTTATTTATTTTACTACTTACTTTCTTTTTAATTTTCTTTTTTTTTAATTCTTGGGGGGCGTGATGTTTTGGGATCTTTCGTTCGCCCACGACCGTCCGATTGCGTTGCCCGGATCGAAGTTTATCTGATAAATTGCTGAGGTTATTCGCACTGAAAGTTCCGAGGAAAGAGAAGAGCCGAACATTAAAATATTTTCGACAACTCAGATATTCGACGAATGGAGATCTCCTGATACTGGCACATCTGAACTAAAAGTATATCTTAGTTTAACCAGGCCACTGAGCTGATTAACAGCTCTCCTAGGGCTGGCCCGAAGGATTAGACTTATTTTACGTGGCTACGAACCAACTGGTTACCTAGCAACGGGACCTACAGCTTATTGTGGAATCCGAACCACATTATGACGAGAAATTAATTTCTATCACCAGAAATGAATTCCTCTAATTCTTCATCGGCCGGTCGGAGAGACATCTGAACTAACCCTCAAAGTATACTATAAGGACCAAAATTGTTTTATATTATATTTTTTTCCTTTGCTGATCCTTCGAACATATTTTTTCCAGCTGAACTCCAAGAGGAAGTACAATAATAATAATAATAATAATAATAATAATAATAATAATAATAATAATAATAATAATAATAATAATAATAATAAATGACAAACTCATTACCATCACAAAATGACAACTTAAATGTGAAACAAGGTTGCGTGACAAACAAGCCCAAAGGAGCACCGACAAAGCCATGAGCATAAAGTACCGAGAAGCGATAATGAAACGCCACGGAAGCGGAGATAATAAATCACTGGTGATAACATCGGGGGTCCCAAATCCATCGGCCGGGACCCACCACCCACGGCCCAATCGCCGCTGCATTTGCCAGGGACTATCGAAAACCTAATGAAATCGCCTCGGCCATCGCTGCTCCAAAGAGAACCCATCCACAGCGCACGAATTCCACCCAAAATGTTAACGTCCCTTCCACACAGGACACACCTATTTACACATATGCAACGCACGCTTTTATCTCTTGAGTGACATACGCAAACCCACACGACGACATATTTCGTCTGTGGTTCTGTTTCTGAATGGAAACATCAATTAACATCTTTACTGGGTCATAAACACCACTATCTAAAATACCACAGGACTACCGAATCTCTAATACGAATCTTTATAAAAAAAATACAATGTGTAGTCATTTTCAATCAATATTCCGTAACGCAACACCATCGCCCTCCCAAAGCAATGAATTCTTCCATGAGGTCTGCTCTAATAATTATTCCATTAGTTCTACTTTCAACTCATTACATGTCTATAAATGATACAATTGCAATTTTTTCGCCATTACCAAGACCATATCCCGGTATATTCTAACTAGGCAGAGTTGTGTCACTCTGTAAAAGAGCATTTCATATGCTAATATTCTAGAAACGGGCCCCGAACTGCCTTCTTCCAATCCCGCATTCTGTAAACAAGCCATTCCCATTCCCATATAACAGACCGCAGACCCAGCATTTACATTCCAAGAAGACCCCATATTGCAATGTGAGGAGACCTTTCCGAGAAAAGCAACTTTGGGAGGAAGTCAGTTCTTCTACCACCAGACCTCTCCTTTTCGTCCACTACATACTTTCCACGCTGAGCTATCCTCTTGAAAAGCTAACCATGTATATTTAATGTGCTTGAATATGCATATGGTCACAAACCTTCTTTTGCTGACGTGTAAACTTAACCAAGCGCAACGAATGTCAATAATGCAAGCATGCACACACGCGCACGCGCAAGCTTGTTTGCATGGCCCGTTCAAAGGCATGAACAAGCGATGTCCAATCTCAGTTCGAAGAGAGAGAGAGAGAGAGAGAGAGAGAGAGAGAGAGAGAGAGAGAGAGAGAGATACCTGTAGAATGGTTCCTGTCCCTTGGGTTATGGGGGTTACCTCGTCTGGGAGGGGCCAGGCGAAAGTTAAACATTTCGGTGCAAATAAGCAGAGAACAAGGAAAGTTTGTAGCCGTTTTCAAAAGAACCAAAGACCAGGGAAAGGAAAAGAGAGGAAGAGAGATATTAAAACATAATGAAGGCCAGAAATCTCCGCTCGTCTTTCATCATCATCATCATCATCATAATCGTCCTGAGTCCACCAGATTATGTGTCGATATTTTCACTCACTAGAATCAAGAAGAGCTGCATTCAATCGTTTTACGAGAGGCATCAAAGTTTGCTGATGAGGAAAAGTTCTTAAATTTGAAATGAAAATTTTCTTTGCTAATTATCTCTAGTGAAGGAAAATGTCATTTCATTGAGCAAACTGTTCTCATCATTAACACTGTTGATGAATCAGCCAAAAAGGCCATTAAACCATCTTGAAGGATGAAATAGAATAGAATATACTGTAAAAGCTTGACGCTAGTTCATTCGCCAGTGTAACTCGACTTACAATCATATTATTTTTATTATTATTATTATTATTATGATGATTATTATTATCATTACTAAAGAACCTCTTGCCAATTCTCCAAATTACAACAATTTTCACAGAGAGAGAGAGAGAGAGAGAGAGAGAGAGAGAGAGAGAGAGAGAGAGAGAGAGAGAGAGAGAGAGAGAGAGACTTGTTTCACTTTCCAGAGGGTCCGAATGAAACCCAATCCTAGCAAAGGGACGAGGGAAGAAAGGGGAATAAAAGTAGAGCAAGAAGGGGTGAGAAGAAAAACGAAGAACCAAAATGCAGACCACGAGTCTTATGTCATTAATGTCATCCACATCTTGACTTTCCGGCGAGTTCCTCAAATATCTTTCCGCGGAAACGGAGCCGCCAACGCCCGCACGCTGTCTGTCGAAATCGGGGAAAGTAGCGGCCGTGAATTCTTTGGAATCGTTCCCTTCCTTCAGCTTCCCAATCTGAAAATTCCTACATTCTCTGAATTCTTAACACCTTTCGCCCTGAAGAAAGGCCTTCAAATTAAGAGGAGGATAGAATATAGGATTTAGACCAAAGGCCAAGCTCTGGGACCTATGAGGTCATTCAGCGCTGAAACGGAAACTGACAGTCAAAAGGTCTGAAAGGTGTAACAGGAGGAAAACCTCAAAGCAGTTACACTATTGCAAGATTGTTAGGAGAGGGTGGAAACTAGGATGGAAGAAAGAGATTATGAAAGGAAGGTACAGTGAAAGGAATAAAAGAAGTTGCAGCTAGGGAGCCGAAGGGACGCTGCAAAGAAACTTGAGTAGTGCCTACAGTGTACCGCATGAGGTCCACTGACGGGACCTTTGGATTAAGAAGACTCCACTGCATTTATTCATCCCTACTTTATCGCGCAGATTTAAATGCGGCAGATATTATGCATCTTCTCTGAGGGGGTGAACGCTTTTACGTATGCAATAAAAACTAATGTCATACATATAAGCATGCAATACGCTTATACTCCATGCAAAAATGTGCCGAAATATTCCCAGCCATCGTCGGTATTGCTTTTGGCAACACATCTCACAGTGAAAACCCAAATGTTCTTAAAGCCACCTTCCGCTATGCTATGCGTTCACCAGCAGCTGCTGCAAAGCCTAAGTTTCCGAGTTACATCATCTAAAGTCCTCCAGAAGTCTTCCATCTCTCATACAGGGGCCATATGGTGAGAAATTTTCTCTCTCTCTTTCTCTTTTCTCTCTCTCTCTCTCTCTCTCTCTCTCATACATATATATATATATATATATATATATATATATATATATATATATATATATATATATATATATATATATAAACGAAAACTAGACACAGAAGAGACAGGGGGGAAAAGGTACGTTATCATAATTCAGCTAATAATAAACGAACATCACACTATTCTCATCATTATCATCATACATCATCACGAAACATATCAACACACAACGTCATACGAATTTCAATACCAGACATCATATTCCTAACATCCTTCAACCAGGGTGTATTGGCCGATTTGCTAAGATCAGTCTATCGCCTTCAACTACAAAACCAAACCAAGGGTCCTGTCTTCACTGGCGTGCCTAAAATGTTCTTTTCTATTGTCTTCGAATCTTCCAAGTTACCGGTATCTAAGCCAAATATTTTCTTACGACGAAAGCAATAGGCTGCTTTTGTTTAGGATGATTTCTTGACTAATCCCTCCGGGGTTGACCAGAAGATGGAATATAAATTGAAATAGAACATAAAATTTAGGCCGAAGTCCAAGAGCTGGGACGTGTGAGGTCATTCAGCGCTGAAATGGAACTCGAGAGTAAAAAGGTGTAAATACGGAAAACCTCGTAGTTGCACTATGAAACAACTGTTAGGAGAGGGTGGAAAGAAAGATGGAGGAAAGTGAATATGAATGGAGGTACAATAAACGGAATGAGATGGGTTGAGGGGACACTGCAAAGAACCTTAAGTGACGCCGACAGTGCACCGCGTGAGGTGCACTGACTGGTGGTTGACCAGAAGATAAACCACATTTTTCAATTCATGGAATATTAATCTGTTTTCGTACATGCTGACGACTAACACGTCCAGTTACCAGTAGTTACCAAACTTTCACATCGACTTAACAAAATAGGCGCAGCTTTCATCAGTTGCCACTTACTAGTTCTTTTTCCTTTTTATTTTTTAAACTTATTTCGGTGTCATGGAAGACGCAGACATGTTTCCCCTGACGTGTCGGATCAAGCGTACTGTTGTTTGGGCCGCCCCCCCCCCCCCGCCCCACCCACCTCCGCACTTCCCACGCAAGGAAAGAAAAACAAGTGCCATCAGGCCGAGATTTCCTTCTGGTCTGAAGGAGCGTCGAGGGATCTGCAGGGCGATTACGTAGGTTCTCAGGGGCTCACTCTCAGTCACTCCTCCTTCTCAATAAACGTCAGGAATTCCTCTCGACTTTCCCCCCCCCCTCTCCTTTCCTCCGATTTTCTTTTTCCGTTTCCACTTTTTGGACCTTCTCGCAGGTACAACGTTCGCCTAAGACTCACTGACACTATTTCTCCATCTTAAGTTAATATTTTGACAGTCCATCTCATTCTAATAGCATTTCAAAGTTCTCAATTATCATTTACCATTTAGTAACGTTTCTTCCTATCTGGCAGCCGAAGGAACTCCGAAGCTGTCAGGTGATTTATATTTTATAAAGAAAAAACATACCACTGAGCTGATTAACAGCTCTCCTAGAGAGGGCTGGCCCGAAGGATTAGATTTATCTTACGTGGCTACGAACCAACTGGTTACCTAGCAACGGGACCTACAGCTTATTATTGTGGAATCCGAACCACATTATGACGAGAAATGAATTTCTATCACCAGCAATAAATTCCTCTAATTCTTCATTGGCCGGTCGGAGAGTAGAACGCTGGGCCAACAGCGTGCTAGCCGAGAGCTCTACCCACCCCTCCAATGAAGAACTATTTTAATTTAACGTAGAAACTCATCTGGATAATATGCCATCAATATTTTTAAAAGAATGCTCTGACATTTGTGAAAAACTAACGAGGATTTGCTTCTAATAATCCGTTGTTGTGACACTGAGTCCACTACGAAAATGTCAAAGTCTCGTCACCAACATTATTTTTTGTGGGTACTCGAATTCGTAAACACAATGCAAGGTCTGTCTCTCGCACCGCGTAATTCTATTACTTTTCTAAATAAAAAAGAGGAACATCTAGGAAATTAACTGAGCAACGATAGCAATAACGGAGTCTTCTTCTTCAACTGAATCACAGCACTTTCTCTTACCTTCGTTCCAAGGCCAGAGGATGTTACTGTTTGGAAGACACGTGACTTGGGCAGGAGACCACTGCCTTACTTGCCAGCGAGGATTTTATATCAAGAAGCGCTATATAACTTGCCAAGGCAAAATGTCTGAGGTTGGCACCGACCCAACAAAAGGAAGGATACTGATTTGAAAAAAAAAAAAAAAAAATTGAAAGTGGAGCAAAATTAAAACGAAGCTCAAACGGAGGAGGGGCCAGCAAGAAAATAATTTAGTTAAAAATTTTAAAAAGATTTACAGTGATATGCTTCAGCGCATCAGAGAACATCCACCATATAACCTAAAAATCGTGGTACTGTTTCAGCATATCACTCTCAAGTATTCATAAAAATGTCTTTTTAGCATTTATAGGAGACACCGCGTTGTATGGTTATTAAAATTCTCCACGTGAATTGACGGCTGCTTATTTTACTTTTTGAGATGAACTACGTGAAATCAAGTACGCCCGGATATAATTTTTTTCTTGACGAATTCCCCCCTTGACTCATCTCATGCTTTTTTATATTATTTTGATTCGCTTAAAAACACACACTACGAACAGAATATAGAATTTAGTCCAAAGGCCAAGCACTGGGACCTATGAGGACATTCAGCGCTGAAACTTAAAATGTAAAAGGTTTGAAAGGTGTAACAGGAGGAAGACCTCGCAGTTGCACCATGAATCGATTGTTAGGCGAGTGTGAAAAGTAACAAGAAAGAAAGAGACTATGAACGGAGGTACAGTAATAGGAACGAAAGGGGTTGCAGCTAGGGGCCGAAGGGACGCTGCAAAGATCCTTCAGTAATGCCGCCTACAGTGCACCGCATGAGGTGCATTGACGGCACTACCCCCCTACGGGAAATAAAATGACTAAACTGAAACAATGCTTTCAAAAATATCTTTTATATCATTTACAGATTCTGCCGAATTACTCGCGAACCTCACCCTACAGAGGTAGACGAACAGCAAACTAAAGTCTGATGCTGCAGCTGAAATACACAGCATCGAGAGAGAACAGCTTCGAACATTTCGGCACACTTATGAAAGTGCCGATGAAAGGAATGACAAGTTATATCGCCAACACTTGGACGAATATAACCACTGCCACAAAATTTGGATCAATGCAACCCATTCTCTGCATAGCTGCCGGAGTCCCCAAGGGAGAGTAACTAGTTAGAAAACCCTACACCGCACAAAAACGGAGGCACTGCGAAGGACACCAGGCGGAGAAGGGGAAAATCGTCGAAACATTTCCTCTGATGCAAGCTGAGCCGATGACGAAAACGGCTGAATCTCGCCCGAGGACAATGCCCATTATTCGATCGGGGAAAATCTCTAATCCGTTTTCTGCTGCAGAACGAGAACAACAGAGCTGGAAGAAATGTGGGACGCCTAATGCATGCGATTTTTAGACACAGGAGGACCGCCTCGCGTCCATTTCCAACCCGAAATGATGCAGTCCGGATTTTTCTCTTCATCTTAATAATAATAATAATAATAATAATAATCCGAACGCTAATGCATGGAATCATGTTTTGTGTATGTTAACCGTAATGTACGTAACTCTTATTTACTGCGAATATAATTAACAACAGTTATTTTGCGCCGTACTTCAACGTGACCGAGAGAGGTCGAAATAGGTCGATAAATATTCTTTCGAGTTTGTCTTTTGGTTTTATTATCTATTCAGACAGATTTCTAAATAAACGTTACCTACTTAACAGACAGGATTCCAGTGAAATCAATAACCCGGGCAGAAAAAAAAATAATTGGAAGAAACATTCATACACGTAGCGCACAAAGAAATAGGCAAAATTGCTAGGTTTATTACGTAACGAAAATGTTCCATGGACGTTCTGTTCACAAGCATATACATCAATACAAACAAAGACGAATTTTCACAAAGAGTAACGCACCGATATGATGGGGGCTTCACTGTGGCACAGGCAATCTCTCTCTCTCTCTCTCTCTCTCTCTCTCTCTCTCTCTCTCTCTCTCTCTCTCTCTCTCAGACACGCCCCTTTAAAATCCCACGCCCACCTTTGCCGATATCAACCCACTCCTGCGCCCAACGACCAATGCCTCCCAAATCCTACGTGCGACTATTCCGCAGCTAATTAAAACCAGCTAATGACAATCGAATATTTAACAATCTTTAGGGCGAATACAATCATGGCTGACTGATATGTTTACAAAATTTACCCTCTCTCTCTCTCTCTCTCTCTCTCTCTCTCTCTCTCTCTCTCTCTCTCTCTCTCTCTCTCTCTCTCTTCCAAACGTTGCCGTACTCTGCAGATAGTGTTTCGGGGAAAACAATGGATGATAATTTACAGTTTTCTTTATTATCCACAGTAAAAAAAAAAAAGGACTGAAGGACCCATATGAAAATTCACGAATCACGGAAGAGACCAGAATGAAATCAGGAACAGGTTTTGTTCATTGTAAAAAAAAAAATGTTGATCCATTACCGATACGGAAACCAATGAAATACACAAGTGAATAAGACAGTGCTCTACGGAGAACTGTTATATTGACTGTCATGACTTTTGTGAGTAATACTTATTTCTGTCACTGAGTGAGAACCGTGAAAACAGCGTTCCATGCAAAATTACAACATGCAATTATCTGCACCATGACATTACAGCAGTCGTTATTGCACCTATAAGAGCACTTTATCGACTGGAACATCTAATGTCAATATCTGCATATAAAACGTCATTCCTCCCTTTACTCACTAGCATGAACGCTTCCTTAATTATATATATATATAAAAAAAAAAAAACTCATCCAAAGAATGTTTGAAATCTTGCCAAAAACTGCCGAAGCCAGTTTCAGAATACTTCAGACCTCTGCAGAAGGATAACCATATATATGTATACATATAACATCTATAACTATATATATTTATATGTATATATATATACTGTATATATACAGTATATACGGAGCCAAGAAATTTCACCAAAGCACAGGGATAATCGTATACTTGCAGGCACAAAAAAGTGGTTCGGGCGAGCAACATGCCCCATGGTACTCTTGTTCTTTTTCTTGTAACATTCTGTGACAGGTCTCGAATCTTCCCTCTGCTACTTCCTGATGAAAGTCTGTCCTCCAAAACGTCCTTTCCAAACTCGAGTTGGCAGGGTCTATTCCCCTAGATCTTGACTACAACCTTCCTCGCAATGCCATTTCAAAGGTTGTGGTGTGCTTGCTGTAGTGTGCCATCTAGTATCTCCCCTTTATGGTGCCATCTGACTAGAGCTTCTTCTTAAGAGAGCTCTAGACGTGGACGAGTCCCTGATTCTGATGTCAGTCGACAAATTCTCTGGCCTCTGTTTCTCTCCCAAACTGCCTTATGGGTCCTTCTGTACCTCCTCATCCTCATTCTGACGTTCTCTGTATTAGCGACTTAAAGGTGAACCACATCCAATGATCCCATTCTACAAACTATGACTTAGCTTGAACCACATCCAATGATCCCATTCTACAAACTATGATTTAGTTTGAACCACATCCAATGATCCCATTCTACCAACTATGATTTAGCTTGAACCACATCCAATGATCCCATTCTACAAACTATGATTTAGTTTGAACCACATCCAATGATCCCATTCTACAAACTATGATTTAGCTTGAACCACATCCAATGATCCCATTCTACAAACTATGATTTAGTTTGAACCACATCCAATGATCCCATTCTACCAACAACCACATCCAATGATGATTTAGTTTGAACCACATCCAATGATCCCATTCTACAAACTATGATTTAGTTTGAACCACATCCAATGATCCCATTCTACAAACTATGATTTAGTTTGAACCACATCCAATGATCCCATTCTACAAACTATGATTTAGTTTGAACCACATCCAATGATCCCATTCTACAAGCTATGATTTAGTTTGAACCACATCCAATGATCCCATTCTACCAACTATGATTTAGCTTGAACCACATCCAATGATCCCATTCTACAAACTATGATATAGCAAGTACAAAAGACTTGTGGTATTAGTTGTTAATGAAGTAAAATTTGTCTTTTAACATCCAACACGTGCTCCTGACTGCATTCGACATTACTAATCCTTTCTTCACTTCATCCTTTTCCCTTTTTGTATTTTGATCACTCCCATTTTCCCTACCTACTCTCTGCGCAATACGAGCCTTAAAATTTTTAATTTTCTTATTATTTTTCCGTATATGGACTGCTTTATACTTAGGTATTCATAATTCTGAACATGTGGTGCCTTACTATATTAAAAATCTCCTCTTCCTTATCTTTTTGGTTGGGGCTTCTACTCCACAGCCTATGGTCAAGAAACCACGGAAACCAGTGCACCTTAATTTATGCTTTCCCTGTCACACGTGCCTCTTTTAATCTACGAATCACAAGGCTCCTTGGCTTCAAAAAGGAAAAAAAATCCATGGACTAGGTAGCAATCTACTACTCAAGACTTAATTACTGTTACTTAAATATCAGGTCCTGTGCAAATCAAGTTACACAAATTTCCGCAAAACTAAGCTTACTTATTGAACTACTCGCTTTCTTAGGCTCTGTGAATTCAATGATTCTCTTCTGATCCTCCAAAACCAAAACACTTCTAATTGCATGCTCAGTCATCATGAGCTCTGATCGTTAGATCCACTAAGTTAAGAGCGTCTTTGAAAACTATCAATGTGACACACCAGTTTACCATTTTTGAGCGATACCTGATGAACTGTTCTTTTCACTTACCATTTAGTTAGCCTGGCATGAGGCTCACTAGCCAACTTCTTGCAGAATGACTTACAAATACAAATTAAATTTCTGGTGGCATTATTGCTTTTGTTCACCCACATTTTTCCAGAGTTCCTCCTACTGTGCCAACTGGTTATAGTGTAGTTTCCCATATCTTTTTCTGTCCGCCCTCAGATCTTAAAAACTAGAGGCTACAGGGCTGGAATTGGTATGTTGATCATCCACCCTCCAATCATCAAACATATCAAATTGCAGCCCTCTAGCCTCCTCAATAGTTTTTATTTTATTTAAGGTTAAAGCTTAGCCTAATTGTGCTTCTGGCTACGATATAAGATAGGCCACCATCAGGTCGTGGTTAAAGATTCATGGGCCGCGGACCATGCAGCATTATACCGAGACCACCAAAAGATAGATCTACTTTTGGTGGCCTTCATTATACGCTGTACAGAAAACTCGACTGCGCCGAAGAAACTTCGGCGCATATCTTACTTACTTAATGTTGCTGAGATTAGCAATGTGAATTTCACCTGGTTATTTGCATAAGTGTTGAAGATTCTTTTTATACGTATTAAACATGATCAGAACATAGCTGGAAATGTCGCCTCTGTAACAATACATGAAGAGCCTTTCCTACTATTACCTTTTTCCGCTAGGTGCTCGTACTTAATCTTCACTCAAATGCCAAAGCGTGCTTAAAAGTCAAAAGTACTCTTGTGTTTGTCAAGGGTTATCACTGTTTGAGAGAGAGAGAGAGAGAGAGAGAGAGAGAGAGAGAGAGAGATTGGCCATGTTGCTCCAGGACATGCTGACGTCCTCAGGTACCCTAAAGGTGCACATGATAATTTAGTGATGAAAGACAGTTTTCTCTTTTGGAAATCTGGCCCATTCTTGTCGAAACCAGCAGCAGCTGATGCTACCACCCCCCGTAGGAGGAGAGGAAGGCCGTACCCTCGTAAACTAGCCTCTCAAGAGGGAAATTCAGATTCAAATTTCCCTTTTTCATATCACCTCTTTTGAGTGGACATGGAGTGTTGAGAAGGGTTGAGAAAGGGAAGACCAACGGGTGGCTGACTCGGCAGATTTCCGAAACATCCCACGAATACTTCAGCTTTTGTGGTCTTCCGAGCGCCTCGATGTTATTGTTGAGATTCGCTTTCTCAGGGCTCACTGCCTTCACCTTTTCTTGTTCCTCCTTTTGTGGGTGTGTGAGTTTACGTGTACCTGAGGTAAAACTTTTACCTACCTGAATGTTGTACTTATGTTGTGCTTTTTGATATGCAAATTCCAGTTTCTCATGTTGGCTTCCTTCGAGAAAAGTGTTTAGGTGGTTTAGAAATGGATGCTTGCTAAATTTTAAATCCTGAATTTTGGAGGAAAATGGGTGTGTGGTTGGATGTCTGCTAATGAATGAAGTCAAAGTTTAACTATATTTTAGTCTCTTAGCCCACAGATTAGACGATTTGCCAATCCGCTCAAGATTTCTGTTAAAGACTGCAAACTTCTCCATTTGGCATAGGAGAACAGTTACTGTCTGCAACTAAAACAAATCGATCCACTGGGAAAGCAATCATCCTTGCTTCTTAAAACAGTCTATATAGCTAGGAATCTAGAGAGATAGACAGCGCAGGTGATTTCCCAGAGGACCTGTTTTGGGCGTTTCGATATATCGGCTACAGTTAAGTCATTCGAGCTGGATATAGTTAGACAAACGGTCAAGACTCGCCTTTCACAACTGTTCAATGGTGATTTATTAACTGCCTTACGTGAATAAAGTGGCCTCAAATGTCCAATTTTTAGTGATGCTACACTGCCTTAAAATGGAAGACTGCATTATCTGCAAAAGTACAAAACTGAGAAAAATGGTAGATACTGCAGTTTTCCCTTGCCTTACTACTGATTCTGCAGATACTGCAAATAGGACCCCGTAAATAAAGCATTGAAGAATCATTCTGAAACTGCAGTAACTTGTGTATTAGTGTTTCACGAGCCCAACAGGTGGCATATCTCAGTTTCGTAAATTTTGCTGATACTGCAGTTTTTCATTTTATGGAAGTACACTTTATTGCTTAGTTTATTAAATTGCGATGTAAGTAATATGAAAGTCATGTATTTATTTGAACTCGTTAACGAAGTGGAGTCCTTTCTTATGAAGAAGTCATTACCCTGCATTACAGTGCAAACATAGATGGCACCCTTAGTAACATGGTTTTGCAGTTCAGAGAATAAGTTTGTGATCACTCTCAGCATTATACAGACCAACTCTTAATTTTAATTAGTTTTCTTCTTTATTTTCTGTAAATGATTAAAGCTACATTTTCATAAATAGAAAAAGCAATAGTAATGGTCATGTCTTACTACGTTAAAATCGATTTCATATCCTGGGAATGAATCCCACGGCTAATGAAAATCCTAAATGTAATACAACTGCATATGACACATGATAGACAGAATTAGAGTAAATTTCCTCCCAGAACTATATAGCTCTCCAAAATCGTGTACCTGAACGTCTCTTCTCTTTGGTCGCGACACGCTAATTGCTTGGAAAGCTAGTCGTCCTTTAAAGTGTGAAAATAAAAATGTGGTGTCAATTTATTCTGCACATCAAGCAGCCTACAAACTACACTTGAAGAATTCGACAAACTGACCCATGGAGTATAGAGTTAGTTTCCATCATTTTCTCTCTCTCTCTCTCTCTCTCTCTCTCGTTGATT
Source organism: Macrobrachium rosenbergii (assembly GCF_040412425.1). Taxonomy (NCBI): domain Eukaryota; kingdom Metazoa; phylum Arthropoda; class Malacostraca; order Decapoda; family Palaemonidae; genus Macrobrachium; species Macrobrachium rosenbergii. Next base: position 645,124 of record NC_089762.1, read on the forward strand.
CTTAATGAATAAGAGATACTAATTATTGTTCTGCGTGGAAAGACGTGGACGGAATTACGTCCTAACGAAAAGAACCAGAAAAAAGAAAGCTGCTGTTATTTTCCTTGAAAGATTTCCCAGACAGTGTCACTGTCTAAAAGGTCTCTTAACTTTGAGAGTGTTATGCATGTATAGGAAATGTTAGTTTTGCCAACCACCATCAGATAACTCAACCGATTGAGCGGCATTTGTGAGGGTTTCTAATTTAGCTATGTTTAGGCCATACCTTTTTAATGCATATGTTGACTGTATGAACATATGCAGGATAATCATTGGATGTCACGTTGACAATAGTGGTAATAATTATTCGGTATTCTGTACTCCTTTGGCAACAGCTTTCAGTGAATTAAATGTGCACAGATCTTGTTAGAATTGTTTAAACTCAGACTCAGCGTTGCGACATTATGTATAAGTGAATATATTCCTGATGAATATTTTAATATTCATCAGGAATACTTTCAATTCGAAAGCTTCAGTTATCTTGGCTGTACGATAGCGGCCAAATTTAATGGTGAAGGAATTAAAAAAAAAAAAAAAATTGAAATAAACATTTCATGAGGTCTGCCTTGATCTGAAAGTTGGAATTTTGTAATTCTATGCGAAGGAGCAATCCTCTTTCCAGCCTTCTGCAATCCCCTGTACGTAACCTGGAGGAGATTCATTAATAATTACTTATTTGCCGCCCATGACGAAAGGTCAATCCCGACGTTCATGAGAATGAATTAATAAATGATCAGTTATCTAGCTTCGAAACTTAGGGTTGACTTCTGGGTTAATAACTTGTGATAATTATAAGCGGCTCTTTTCATAGTGATGTATTTGAAGTCTGCCATCTTAAAGACCCGGTGGAATTTAGTTTATTTATAAAACGAGTTACGCACGTCCTGTGTGTTTACCATTCCTTAAGTTTTTTTTTTTTTTTTTGGCAAGCATGTACCATATACAAATCTTAAATAGCAATCTTTGCTGCAATAAAAAAAAAATATAGCTCTTAAGGCTATATATATATATATATATATATATATATATATATATATATATATAATATATATATTATATATATATATATATATATATATATATAATATATATATATTATATATACATATATATATATATATATATATATATATATATATATATATATATATATATATATATATATATATATATATATATATATATATATAGATGTATTAACTTTATCGCTGAAACAATTATCTGTGCGTCAATACAATTACTAACAAGACCTCACTGAAACTGGATGGTATCTAGCAGAGATATTTTTTTATTCAAGAAAAGTTACAAGCTTCCTAGGACTAACAGTCCTCATTGTCAAGTATCCTGAAACCTTCTAACTTTTCCTGGATAAATATCTCCATAGATACCATCCAGTTTCAATGAGGTCTTGTTAGTATATATATATATATATATATATATATATATATATATATATATATATATATATATATATATATATATATATATATATATGTATGTGTGTGTATGTATATATAATATACAGTAACGCAAACCTCTCTCAGAAACAAAGTTACGAGGAAGAGTAAGTGGCCGGGAAAAAAAAAAAGTAGAGGGCGAGAAGCAACGCCCCAACAGCAAAGCTGCGGTACCCTTTAAGCTCCGAGTAAAAATTTTGGCGAGTTTCCCTTGTTTGGGCTTCCAGGGTACTGGAACCAGCCATTGAGTCCCGTGTGTGCGCGCGAAGGTTCTATTTTAGTTCCAGGATAACGGGAGCGAGCTCTACGCAGGGGGGGTCTACTCTTGCACTCTCCTGAAATGAAGGCTGGCACGTCGGTTGTTCTACGCTTTTGCAAGAGAGAGAGAGAGAGAGAGAGAGAGAGAGAGAGAGAGAGAGAGAGAGAGAGAGAGAGAGTCTTTTTCTTCTTCTTTATCGCCATGGGAAAAGATACGAAAATAGGCGTAGAGAAAGAGACGAGAAAAGGGAGGAAGGAAGGAAGGAAGGAAGGGTGTTTGGAGTGCTGCCGTGGAAACATTGTGGCACCAAGTACCCTCCTCTCCCTCATAAGTTTTCCCGCACCCCTCTACCTCCAAAAGATAAATACTTCATCCTCTGTTGAGGGTCATTTGAAAAGGAGAGAGCGATAGTACTTTTTTTTCTTTTTTTTTTTTTTTACACACGCGCACATACACACACAAATATTTTACGTCGTCACCTTTACCTGTTGTAGTGTGATGTTTTTGGGATGTGCACGTATCATTATTACCCACTGAAATTCTTGGTATGATATTCATTTGAGGAATACATTATACCTGATTTCCCTCCCCCTTCCATCTTAAAACGGATTCCAGCTGGGATAAGCATTTAAAGACAACCTGTGCATTATTATCTTATTATCTGTGCTGTTTCATAACTCGTAAGTTAGTATTTTACAAATACTTTTGCTTACGATATCATTTTGTATAATGACAGAGGCGCAAGAATTAGGTGAGGGATAATCACCACTAACGCCCTCCCCCCCCTCACACACACAACATATACACATGTGTAAACCTTGGACCTTGGTAACAGAAGTGGAACAGTTAATTTCCAGACGGAAAATATATGAGGTGAACTGGCAGATGTTATGGTGACGCCGGACGGGAAAGGAGTCCTGCCCCCATGTCAATGGAACACTGTCTGAAATGATACATATAAAACAAAAAGCGACAGGAATGGCTCCCTATAGCAGAGGGAATTAGAATGTATCAAGAGCAAAGGGCCGTTCCTTTAGTGAAAGGAAACCCCTCCACCCGCCCACCACTCTAAAAAAAATGTGCAGTACTATCCCAAAATAATCACAGACCAATAAATATCATACGCACACTTGTCGTATTGTAAGATTAAATTAAAATCCTGTTAACAGCTGTTTACAACTGTCCGTGTGCAATAGGCAGCAAGTAAAAGATGCGCCGAAGTTTCTTCGGTGCAATCGAGTTTTCAGTATAGCGTTTAATGCTGTATGAAACTTTCAGCCACGGCCCATGAAACTTTTAGCTGCGGCGTACGAAACTTTCACGCACGACCCGGTGGTGACCTGTCCTATATCGTTGCGAGACGTACGATTATGGCTAACTTTAACCTTCAATAAAATAAAAACTACTGAGGCTAGAGGGCTGCAATTTGATGCTTCATGATTGGAGGGTGGATGATCAACATACCAATTTGGAGCCCTCTAGCCTCAACAGTTTTTAAGATCTGAGGGTTGACAGAAAAAGTGCGGACGGACAGACAAATGGCCATCTCTATAATAGTTTTCTTTTACAGAAAACTAAAAGTGTGAACAATTATAGTAATGCTGGGATGAAAACAATACGGGAGTGTACTATGTCCCTTGTGCAGATTGTAAAAGTGTCCATATATACAGGAGAATAAGGAAGATCTACTGATTAGCGACTGAGGGAACACAGATACGCATTAAGAAGCGAAGATGTGAATAATGCTTCATTCATGCACATGTCATCAACTAACTATAGTGTTGATTGGCAAAAGAGTCAATTGTTACTTAAAACGAATTCTAATGTTATGTCTTACATTTGCCAATCGGTGACGTATATTCACATCAGAAGAGAAAAAATTTTAATATAAAATTATGGTAATTGTTATCTTCATAAAATACATAAAATCATACAACTTGAACCGATACCACGCAAGATCATAAAATGTTCAGGCATCCGGAAGTTAATCAAGTTTTAGAAAAAGGAGGGTAATGTTACCTAAGTATTTGAAGAAAGCAATATGAGTGCATGCTCGTAAATACATAAATACATATATATATATATATATATATATATATATATATATATATATATATATATATATATATATATAGATAGAGAGAGAGAGAGAGAGAGAGAGAGAGAGAGAGAGAGAGAGAGAGAGAGAGAGAGAGAGAGTAGAAGTGATTAATATATTTGAATCCTTAATTTGTTAGCTTTCTGCGACAAAAATTTCGTCATTTAACTAACTTAGAAATTCCCTTCCCGTGCAAAATCCTTTGATTACCTCCAGAAACCTTATCCCAAACTGCATGCAAAATCCTTCTTTCTCTTCCACAGAAACCAGTCTTATTTCGTCCTCATTTCACGTACATGATCAAGCCATCTGTCATGTTCTCATTAATCTTCGTACAGTCACTCAAAAATGTTTTGCAACATGTTCCAGAAATTTTGGTTCACCTGACAATAATTTATTCGTTTGATATATACAAGGAAATATTCTTTTGTTATTCGATTTTGGTTATTAAGCATATGGTTAACAATATAAATAAGAACGGTGAGTGAAAAATCCTTATTACGAAAAATAACGAAACATTTTGAAAATTTTCGCTCATGATGGTAGGGTAAAAGTTAAATAAAAAACTACAATTAGTCATCCATTCAATCCTTATGGGAGTAAATTCAGAAACTTTCTTCTTCACGGATAATTAACCCAATGGGAAAGTATTGGGAGAAAATCAGTTAACACCCAATGGATACGTAGTGAGAGAGAGAGAGAGAGAGAGAGAGAGAGAGAGAGAGAGAGAGAGAGAGAGAGAGAGAACAAATGATTAAATAAAGGAATTATAACAATGATGATGAGAGAAATACAGGAATTATAATGATGGCAGGGAGAATTAAGGGAGAAATAAAAACTGGTTTAAGGGAAACGGGAGGTAATTTCCCCGGCGCACCAATCCTCTCTGCGTTTGTTGCATGCGCTACGGACGGAGTTGCCAAATAGCGCTAGATGTCACTATTTATAAACTGTTGTCCGAAAAGTTTTTAAGTATGTTGCAAAACATTTTTGAGTGACTGTACAATGAGCCTCTGGAGTTGGAAAATACCAAACCCAGCATATTTCGGCGCAATAAAATGCATGCGTGCGTGAAAATTACACTGAATTAAAATTATTATTATTATATTATTATTATTATTCAAAGATAAACCCTATTCACATGGAACAAGCCCACCAAAGGGGCCACTGACTTGAAATTCAAGCTTGAAAAGAGTGTTATGGTGTTCATTCGAAAGAAGTAACAGAAGGTAATGGGAAACACAGAGAGTTATTAGAAAACCAGATAAATTAACAAATAATTAAGTAAATCAAAATTTATGTAAAATATAAAAATAATAAAGGTTGAGTTGTATTAGGGTAGCAATGTACTGCATCTTCGCTCGAACTTCTTTAGTTCCAAACTAACAAAAAGTTGCTGTCATCAAAACGCAGTGTTTTTTCATTTCACATTTTCGATTAAACATGAAGCAGAAATAACAGTCCACGGAATATCAGAGGCGCCATAGTCACAGCGGATGCGAGAAGTTCTGGCGGTAATGATTTTCAGCGCTGATAAACCACGTTCGAGCCTCTGCCCTCCAATCACATCTCGGAATAAAAATTCACTTTTTTATACTGTAAGCGCGGTACTCTCCCTATCTCCCCTTATATTACATATATATGTGTGTGTATTTATATATATAATATATGTGTGTATATATATACAAATAATATATATATTTGTTAGTATACCATTTGTAAGTGTCCAGAGCCCTATCAACAATCAATTATCAAGGTTTTTGTATTAGTTATCTTTCGTTTACCACCATGGACACCGTTCTTTTGACTGAATTATTCCGATTTGTGGTTAAAATTTTGACGGGTCAATGCTACTTTTTTATGCATGTAAACGAGAGAGAGAGAGAGAGAGAGAGAGAGAGAGAGAGAGAGAGAGAGAGAGAGAGAGAGAGTTACGTCAGCCTATTAGATCGCTGGTGTGTGCAAACATGGATGCACGGCTATACAATTTTTACCGACCAAACTCCGTAGGACAGATTAGTCCCAGTAAACTTTGATATCAAAGTGGTGCGAGAAAAATACAAAGAGGAACAGGAAAAGCTAGTACTAAGAACCACAAAGAAATAAGGGTTTTGACAATACAATCCAGGAAAACAATGGGTTTATGCATTGGTTTTCAACAGTCCTGTGGGAGAAGCAACATCATCTTAGGTTGACAGTATCGAAGAATTAGTCATTTTATACTGAAAAACAAATTTTTCAAACTCAAATAATCCTTTCTGTCGAACGGCCCCATGCTATCAAAACGCCTTTGCAGAAAAAAAAAAAAAACACACAGCTATGATATTATACAATGCTACCTCGTATCTTATACTGCCACGCAGTTGTTAAAAAGGTTAGAAGGCTGAATATAAAGGTCTTTCCAAAAGTCAATAACGAAACAAAGCCTAATGTACTATTTGTATTAATGTAGGTTTGGGGAGCCATAAATGAACACAATAACCTTAGGGATATTCATTCCAAAAAGTCAAGAAAACGTAGTCACCAGCTTTCCTTGGGTAATATTACATGAACTGATACGGCTTTTTATCGACTGCATATAAACAAGTAAAAATTGTGCCGAAGTTTCTTCGGCGCAATCGAGTTTTCTGTACAGCGTATAATCAAGGCCAACGAAAATATATCTATCTTTCAATGGTCTCGGTATAATGCTGTATGAGCCGCGCCCCATGAAACTTTCAGCCACGGCCCGGGGGTGGCATGTCCTATAGCGTTTCCAGACGCACGATCATGGCTAACTTTAACCCTAAATAAAATAAAAACTACTGTGGCTAGAGGGCTGTAATTTGGTATGTTTGATGACTGAAAGGTGGACGATCAACGTACCAATTTGCAGCCCCCTACCCTCAGTAGTTTTTAAGATCTGAGGGCGGAGAGGAAAAATGCGGACGGACAAGCAAAGCCATCTCAATAGCTTTCTTTTACAGAAAACTAAAAAGAGAGCGAGGGTCAGTGAAACAAGCACAGTTTTACTGAACTAACTCCATTCACCTTAAACAGGCAAAGTAACGGAGGCCAAAATATGTTGTGGACGGAAAACAGTTCTCGTCCTCCTCAACACTCTCATGATTATCAACAGCGATCTTACGTCAGGTTTCCAATTTACAGGATAGGACACCCGATGAATTGTCGCCAAGCTTTTTCACCCTTCTCACTTTTCGCCAGAATTCCCTTTCTCGAAGATCTCTCACGCCGCATCTTTTCAGTTCCAAGTAAATATATACGCTCTCACAATCCTTTCCCCACGACACACAATCCGAGGACTATGAGACATGTGAATCCGAGATGTTCCCCAAAATTTCCCCAGATCTTCCTACCAATACAATCGCTAAACCCTTCCCCATAGGTTTACACCTCTGGGCCATCCCAAACACAATCACTCTTTGTCCTCTCCAGTCATGTATACTCGGGACTTCCACCTTTCTTATCAGTATTTGCCAAAACTTTCTTTTCGTTCTCCCCTTCAGGGTATCAAACGTCTTCTATTTTGCACTATATCTGTGCAGATTCAAACGTTAAACCCTAGTACACACACACACATATACATATACATATACACACATATATATACAAACATATGTACATATACACACACATACATATATGTGTTAAACCAAAAACGAAATATTATACCCTGAACAGGATTAAGTATAGACAGGTATATGCCTTTATTTTTTGGTACGAATTAAAAGAATCCACAAACAAGGAAAAATCGGTCTGATTTTAAATTCAATCAAAATGCGTTTACAAAGTGACAACAATAATGGCAAAGTGCGACGCAGTCCATTTTCCATCGTGAAATTTCTTCAAACAGCCAGAGATTTTCACAAGAGGCGCCGCCGCCTTCCATTCGGAGAGGAAAAGTAAAAGCTGAATTTAATCGAGCAAAAAAAAAAAAAAAAAAATCATATAAATGGAAATTTATTATTATTAAAAATTAGCAATATATTTGAATTTCTTATAAATGGAAATTTATTACTAAACAAAATTAACGCTATATATATATATATATATATATATATATATATATATATATATATATATATATATATATATATATATATATATATATAAATATATATATATATATATATACATATATATATATATATATATATATATATATATATATATATATATATATATATATATATATAATGAATACACATAAATCAATAGATAGACAGATATCGTCTTAAAGCGTTACTCCTCATAAAAGATTCACATAAAAAAATATATGAATTAACAGCTCATTATCAAAAGTTTCAACAGAAAAAAGGCATTTACTAAAAAACGGCAAATTCAAGAGACAACAGCAATAATAATAATAATAATAATAATAATAATAATAATAATAATAATAATAATAATAACAACAAATCTTACGTTCGATAACCTAAGAAAAGGAAGGATGATGAAAGGAAGACTTCCGATACTCCATTATCGAAGAATCGGTTTTTTAACGACGCCAAAAACACCAGACTTCAAATATAATTCCTCAGCCCGAAGACACTGTTACACACACACACACACACACACACACACACACAAACCACGAGAGCTCGCACACTCACACCCAGAATATATCACGCTCCGTTTTGACCCACAAAAACAGTAACGGACGTAGGCAAACCTAAAGCAATTTTTCCCAAGTGAAACACTTGCAAGCACACGAAGCATTTCCTGCTGTCCTTCCTCATTACAGACACACCTCAACGTGTTCTGCGTTGCTCTCGTGAGAGAGAGAGAGAGAGAGAGAGAGAGAGAGAGAGAGAGAGAGAGAGAGAGAGAGAGAGAGAGAGAGAATTTAATAATGACGATCTCTTACATTACGTACGTGTCCATGTTTGTATAAAACACGTTCAGTTTTCTAGCGTAACTGCAATTATCACTCCATCGTAAACTCATATAGGACACTGTTCAGGTCTCTCTCGAATAAACTTACTCTGAAAGGTCCTGAAAATGACGAAAGCGAACCCAGAGACCTTAAAGGTAAGCAAGTGTTCTCGAACCAATTTCCGACGATTAAAGAAGCAGCTGGAACTCGGGAAGACCGCTGTTGAAAACATTACGGCACCTGGCACCCGAGGCCAGAATTCTATGACCCATAAAATAGTTTCTTAGCAGTTCCGTACTGTGGTCATACCCCGAAGCCTTTTGTTCAACAGCAATGGGGAGCAGGGACAGAAAGGGGAGAAGAAGATCAAATTACGCCTGCGGCGAAGGACGTCCATATAATTGTAATACCAAATGAATCGAATTTGATGAAACGTATTAAAATTATCATGTGACAATTCTGAAGCATTAAAATGGTTGTCGTGTGATTTATTATTTTCACTGTACTCGTAGAAAGGATGAACTTGAGAAAGTTGTATATCCCAGCTTTATTATTTTAAAGCTCTTCAGTTCATCTTTTCCACGAGTACAATGAAAACATAGCATAAAGCTTGTCTTGGGAGAGTTTAAACAAAAAATAACATTAATTACATTCTGAATGGTTGACAGAATTTACATCATAAGACACCCGTGCTTCGGTTCGTTCCGAATAGCGAGAAGCAACTGAAAATCCATACATAATTATCTACAGCTTTACTTTCTCTTCTGAAAGCAGAACTACTGAAAAAAAAGGTCCATATCTGGGCTAAGCACTTTTCATTTGACACAATACATTTAGCATACCTGTGATATCGATATCAAAAGAAGGAGCCGGCAAACATTCCAATGAGAGTCATAAATTATTCGTATAGAAAAATGTAAGAAAAGGCACCGAAAGAGAAATGTTTTAGGACTTCTCTTCAATCTGAGAAAAACTCTGCAAATATAAAGCTATTCGAGGAGTGACCTATTAATCCGGGACGAGGCACATTCGTAAAACAAATCGATAGATCTTGATTCTTCCATAAGTCTTTCTCTTTGAGGAGAGAAGACCACAAGTGGTCTGGACACTTTGAACCGCGAAAATGATGCAGTCACTTCCACGGCATTGTTCGAGAGAGAGAGAGAGAGAGAGAGAGAGAGAGAGAGAGAGAGAGAGAGAGAGAGAGAATCACTAAATGATAAAATAGTTTAAGCATACCAGAAGAAACCCGTTAAGGACCATTAACCATTCACATTGATATTCACAGATCAAAATACCGCAAAAAATTGTCAAAGCGTTACATTACGATTGCTTTCATAACTATCACAAAGATCTCATAGCAAATACTTTTAGCCGAACAATTGGACGAATTTATACAAGCGAAAATAATTAGAATTTTCATTTTCATGGAAACACTATAATCTATGTATGCTATAGAGAATGCATATTAGACAAGTTTACGCAGAAGCAGAAATCATGTTGTGTTTGTCAAGGCAGAAATCGGCGAGCGATAGATGTCAAATAATTTTTGTTTTGAACACTTGAGTAGTTTCATACATTGTTCGTAACTGTAATAATTTGCTACAAATAGTGCTTCACAATAGTAGCGGTAAAAAGTACAACTGAACGGGCGTTCATTAAATGTTTTTGGGGTCTTTAGCGAATGAAGGTAGGGAATCCTATAATAGATTAGAAATACGTCATCTCAAAATAACTAACCATATTGAGTTACAACAGATTTTACACACACACACGCACTATATGTATGTATGTACGTACATCATGTGTGTATGTGTTTATATGTGAAGGCAAAATCAGAATCAACATTAACTGCAACCAGACAAAATATAATCCTTTCTTTTATTTTGCATTGCAAATACGCCAGCTTTCCACTGAACTGAACGTTAACAAAAGCGTAACAAGGCGTGACACGAAAAAAGCAGAAACCCCTATTTTCTATTTTTAATATCACACCGCATTTGAAATCATTCTGTCCCTCGCAGCTTCACACTTCATACCTGACAAACTGCGCCTCACTTGCAGCGTGAACAAAAAAAATAATAAGGTGTGAAGGAGCGTACGAAACGAGACAATAATGAAGAGATGAAAGATATAAAGATATAAGAAGCCGAGAAAAGTAGTGTAACAAAAGAATTTAGAAGGGACAAACACACAGAACTGCAATCATGTGTGTCTTTAGGCTGCACAAGACGAGTGCCGACATGTGCCCGACCGACCACTCCCTTTGCCTCAAGAGGACGTCTGCTTTAAAGCCAAAAAAATCATAGTTCACTGCTCACACTGTGTGCTAAAGTTCTATCGATTGCAGGGATCGGAATGGCATTTCTAAATCTCCGTCGCGATTACCAAACGACAAGTCGCCACCGGATCCTCATAAGGCGGCAACGGATTTAGAAGACTAAATACTGAAAATAAAAATTAAACGCGAAACTCAGCAGTAATAACTGAGTCACTGGTGATCAGGAAATAACCAGTGCATTAAATTAGATCATTTGATTCATATCGATTACCCTTTTCAGAACTCGTTAATAACGATGATTTCAAATTGGGGTTAGTACAGCACACGCCACCAGCGACTGGCGTTCCACCAAAAGAACTCAAAACGATGCAATGAAAACGTAATGCTTTTTAAAATGTGAGTATTCATGGATATATTACAGTCGAGGGTGCGTCTGCTTGCAATATAAAGTCAGTGAAAGCATTAACTTCACAAATAAAAACATATAGCCAAGCAACCTGGAAATACCCTGAGAATCACACTGGTGATAACTGTTACAGTCCACTGAAATTGTAAATAATGAATGCCTCTTGCTTTATCATGGATAAAAAACACACAAAAATAATGGTGGTTATTATTATTATTATTATTATTATTATTATTATTATTATTATTATTATTACTGTACGAAACTGTCAGTCAGTGGGAGGCACGAGACTAGATAATTCTATGTAAGAAATGACAACAACGTGATGAGAACAGTACTCAGGGAATTTGTTGTGAAAATGTCTCTTACGATCTACATTTTTTTTTATGATGAAACTAATACTTCTGTAAGCTTAAGCAGAAGGGACTCGGGAAGCGTCGTCAGCACCATATAAGGGTTTATCTTGTCTCCCGGTCCGTTGGTTATTTATGTAAATATGGTAGGAGTGATGAAAGACGATGTAAACATGCACGCTTTTGTGAGATGGAGGAGAAAGGTGCAAGTGAATGTTGATGAACAAAGGTATAAGGACAAAACGGGGCTAACAGATAAAATGGCAGATGTTCCAATGAATGTTGTCAGTCAAAGGTATAAGGACAAAACGGGGCTAACAGATAAAATGGCAGATGTTCCAATGAATGTTGTTAGTCAAAGGTATAAAAACAAAACGGGGCTAACAGATAAAATGGCAGATGTTCCAATGAATGTTGTTAGTCAAAGGTATAAAAAACAAAAAAAAAACAATGAATGTTGTTAGTCAAAGGCTAAAAGATAAAATGGCAGATGTTCCAATGAATGTTGGTAATCAAAGGTATAAAGGCAAAATGGGGCTAGGAGATAAAATGGCAGATGTTTCAATGAATGTTGATGAACAAAGGTATAAAGACAAAATGGGGCTAAAAGATAAAATGGCACATGTTCCAATGAATGTTGTTAGTCAAAGGTATAAAAACAAAATGGTGCTGAAAAGATAAAATGATAAATGCTCCAATAAAAGCTGATAATCAAAGGTATAAAGACAAAATGGGGGCTGAAAAGATAAAGTGGTATATGCTCTAGTGGATGACAGAGAAATGGGTGGTTCTATCTTACAGCTATTTTGGCATAACTGATATGGTTGTGGAAAGACATAGGAGTTGATTCACGCAGTTTATGCGCTAAGGAGGGAACTTAATTAAAAAGACTGATGACTATAATTATCTGAAAGGCTAAAGGTAACACGCACGATGGGAGTGTCAATTCAAGTCTTCCTTTTCAAAGAGAACTGTGGCCGAGGAGTATAAACAAAACCAGGAAGATAATGTAATTGTTATTTGTACATTCTGAAGCCAGTCACATTCATGAAAACGGCTTACCGAATAATAATAATAATAATAATAATAATAATAATAATAATAATAATAATAATAATCAAGAAGAAGAAGAAGAGTAACACGGCTGAGGTAACATAATAACCGCAACAGCATCAACAATAAGAAATGAGGGAAAGACGTATGAACGTATTGTAAATGTTAACAGACGTCACCAGAAACTGTTGAGCTCACGACCACGCCCATCCTGAATCGAAACAACAGAGCAGAATGCACTTGAAACATCAACCCATCAGTGGAGGACTTTCCGAAGACCCCCTTTATACCTGATGTCTGTCCAGTTTCATATACCCACATGAACTTCAAAGACAGACAGCTGGCCTGAGGTTCTCAAGTTTGTCAAACTCTCTCTCTCTCTCTCTCTCTCTCTCTCTCTCTCTAAAACAATACAAACAGGGTAGTGGAGAGGAGTGGACATAGTTAGTTTATATATATATATTTTTTACTAGGGTCCAAATTCGATTCCTAATCACTACTGTAACTGACGGAACTGGCATATAAAATTTAGGCCAAAGGCCAGGCGCTTTGACCTACGAGGTCATTCAGCGCCGAAAGACGATTTTAGAGTAAAGAAGGTTTGAAAGGTGTAACAGGAGGAAAACCTCGCAGTTGCACTGTGACACAATTGTCAGGAGAAAGTGGAAAGCAAGATGGAAGAAAGAATATGAAGAGAGGCATAGAAAAAGGCACGAGAGGGGCTGCAGCTAGGGGCCGAAGGGACGCTGCAAAGAACCTTTATAGTAATGGCACTATCCCCCTACGGAAGGAACTGGGCTGGATTTTCCCAACAGGAATGAAGGTCAGCGTCCGGAACTGGATTCAGACCACTGCCAAAACCATTGCCTGAAAACGGCTATAGATTCTTCCGCAGATTCATGCTTCAACACACTGCGTCCTGCACAAGCGTTCCCCTCCATGTTATGTGGCGGATGTGCAGTTTTTATGTTTAGTCTTTTACAACAGGACGACGACAAACAGACGGAATAGCAAACAAACTAATCACAGTCCGCGGGATATCTTCACGCTTTAGAAACTCAGGACATAGAGGTCGCCACGTCAGAAAGCGTGAAGAATTTAAAGAGCTAAAAACCGTCAGAAACATGAGGCTACCGCAGCACAATGCTCAGCTGAGTCTCACTGCTGCTCTTGCAAGAATAAGATGGAAGACTTTCTTCTACATATTCTTATGTAAAACTCTGGATCGAAAACTACTGAGGCCCACCACCCCCAGGGGCATGGTTGAATCGAACTTGAATCTACATTAAATTAGGAGCATTGCTTATTGATTTGATAGACGGTAACCCTGGGGTTGCAGGACCACTGTAATGGCCCCATCCTACCCCACGGGCCAAGGATTACACAACATTTAATATACAATACACGAGGAAGAGTACGTCTTAATTCTACAAACGGTTTTGTTCTAAACTTAGAACACTAACTGTGGCACTATCCTAGCCACGGGGACCATGAATTGCAGAAACTTAATTCTACATAATACAAGGAGGCTTTCCCTAAAAGTCAAGTCGTTTCTGGAGCAAAACATTCACTATTCCTTAACTATTCCTTAACTATCTCCTATTGGAAGAAAGGGTTGGCGCCCCCCTTGTGAACTTGAATAACCTTTAACCGAGGGTGCTCTTCGCCAGATTTGGTTGCAATTTATTGAATGGCTCTGGGGAATAAGCTGAAAAGAGTAAAGCTTACATACATACATACATACATACATACATACATACATACATACATACAGAAGGAGACACCCGCAAACTCATCGAAAAAACTTCACTTTTGACTGTCAGTTCTGGTGGGTCAAAAGACTACAATGAACACAATCTGGCCTTGCATAATGAATGGGGAAATAGACAAAAACCTGTCATTGGAATATCCGTGTAGGTCATATCATCAAATAATAATAATAATAATAATAATAATAATAATAATAATAATAATAATAATAATAATAATAATAACTGTTCCAAAAAGGGTGCCATGGCGCCATTTAAAACAACTAAAGAAATCACGAACAAAGCATCCTTTACGTGTGTGTGTGTGTGTGTGTGTGTGTGTGTGTGTGTGTGTGTGTGTGTGTGTGTGTGTGAGAGAGAGAGAGAGAGAGAGAGAGAGAGAGAGAGAGAGAGAGAGAGAGAGAGAGAGAGAGAGAGAGTTTTTGCACCAGTCAATCAGAGGGAACCTTTAAAAAGCCGGCCACTAATGAGGCCAGGTGAAGAATCTGTTCACCTTCCCATATACAGGAAACGAACTAACTCGGCCTTTACAAAAGTGAGTTCCAGTGGAATACAGTTTTATACATTAGATATAACAACGAAAATCATATATAACAGCATCTTCCAACTTAGGGTTGTAATTCGCGAGCAAAACAATGGAAAATTGGCCTTATGAACGAAATATGAGAAAAACATAAACGGATGTTACGTTGCAAAGAAAAAATTATGAATATTTTAATTTTAAGTGTGAGAAAAAACTTACACTTACAAACACGCCCAAGAGGAATATTTCACAATAATACCTTAACAACAGGCAAGCAGTTTACATGAAATAAAATTCTGTTGAACTAAAAAAAAAAAAAAAAAAAAAAAAAAAAAAACCCAGGAAGTGACCAAAAATAAAAAAAGTGAAATCCAATATTGCAAACTTTCACATTAGGATTCAGTGAAACAAAACACTATCGATTACAGAAATACGTTTTAAAGGCTCTGAATATGAAACGCAGTCATCTGAAGCGAAAGCAGCTGATATAAAGAGAAAGAACGAACGAAGTCGCGAAAAGCAGGGCAGGAAATTAACTCATCTTTGCAGATCTTAACGGCCAAGACGAAATCACTCAACTACGAGGCGAACTGCCAGAACTGCTCAGAGCAAACAGCTTGAGGAAGGAATGACCAACTTCCACAAACAGAGACTGACTTGGCCATATTGAGAGAGAGAGAGAGAGAGAGAGAGAGAGAGAGAGAGACTCACGACAAAATGCGTTCATTTCCTGAGCACAGGTGGACATTCATATGTACGCTGACATGGAGATATCAGCCCAGATTTTTATATTCGCTTTCCTCGAAGGGGGACGAGGAAACTCCGGGCCATCTATTTGTTTTATCATTACAGAAAATAGAATTCGCAATTGCGTCTTTGCTTATGACAGATATTCGAGCACAATGAGAACGAAAAAATTACTTTTTTGGTGGTTAATTCTTTGCGAGAAATCGCAAACAAAAAAAACTTTATACGGAGAGGAAAGAAAGAATAAGTTACGCAAACACACAGCGAATAAACCAGCTGAAAAAATAACCTTGGACACATATCAATAGGAAAATGCAACGTCGTGATTTCTACCTCTCCGTCGACATAAGATGCCGAGAGAGAGAGAGAGAGAGAGAGAGAGAGAGAGAGAGAGAGAGAGAGAGAGAGAGAGAGAGAGAGAGAATCTGGGCCAGGAAGGAAGGTATTAAAGTCGCAAACACAGAAAGTTGCAAGTTCTTCCTGAATAGAAAGCTTGGTGGTATCGGTGGTGGCTCTTTATATCTTATGAATCGATGAATATTTACCTCGCCTCTTTATCTAATAAATGTTGTATATATATATGTATATATATACATATATATGTAATTACACATATATATATATATACTATATATATCAGAATTTTTATGACGTACACCGTTAGTTTTTATATAAAAATACACTAAGCTACAAAAGTTATTTAATATCCAATACGCTCTACCCCGGAAGGGGAATTATTATAATGTATATATATATTATATATATATATATAATACACACATATATATATATTATATACACGCTCACACATAAATATATATACACACATTATATATATACTAACCCACTTTGATAACATAGCAGTAAAGGGTTAGAACACAATTCATCTTCCCTGTAAGTTTTTATTCGAACCACGTCGCCCCAAGGAGCTCTCAACAACCGCTTAAGTAAAAACTAGAATTAAGGTAAGTGACGAACACCCACAAACGTGCCTACCTCCCTCCGAAGCGGCGATGAAGACAGTTCGACCAAAACCCAATATCCTGAATATGAAAACGGAGAAGCGGCGATCTTTTTCTCCCGTCGACCCTCCTCGCTTCAGTACACAAAAAGGAATTTATGCGCCGTAAAGAGCGTTGCTGGTCGCCGCTGTGGGTTTCGACCCCATAAACTGACGGGCTCGATTTCTATATCATCATTAACGACCCAACTTTCACAAACTTCTGGCCGGAATGGGATTTCAGAAGTCAATAACTTATTGTCAAAGACCTCTCCCTTTCGCCCGTCTGGAAAAGGACCCTCTACGGAAGGCTGGTTCGTCTAGGCTGTTTTTTTTTGTTTTTGTATTTATTATGTGTTTGTTTCTATTCAAATTTCGTCCGGCGGTTTGCCAAGATCCCTTTTAACTTGCTTCTGGTTGCCTGCCAGCACCCTTCAAGTTTTGTTTGATTGTTTATTCATATCGTTTAGTTTTTATTTTTTTTTTTTTTTTTTTTTTGGGGTGAGGACTGATTTCCAGCGTACTCTAAAATCTGGCTTAGTTCCTTATAAAAAACTATCTAGTTTTGTTTCGTCATTTGCCTACTTATTTTCAGGTTCAGATAAGTTTACTGTCAAGTTTTGTTTGATTGTTTATTCATATCGTTTAGGTTTTTTTTTTTTTTTTTTGGGGGGGGAGGACTGATTTCCAGCGTACTCTAAAATTTGGCTTAGTTCCTTATAAAAAACTATTTGGTTTTGTTTCGTCACTTGCCTACTTATTTTCAGGTTCAGATAAGTTTACCGACAATTTAATTACGGTTTTTCCTGAAGCAAATGTCATTAGACTCTCCACTTTCTTGCTTCCAAATTCGTGTACTTTCGTAAGCGACTAAGGTTACGAGTCTTCAATTGCCCTCTCCGATCAATGACTCTTCCAACACTCCTAGAAAAACAAACGAAAGAGAAACACGACCATAAATAATCCCTTGTTCATAAGAATGCACCTCCAAAATGGGAAAACGTAATTTCATATTCTCTCAAGCCTGCTGGCCCTCGTGCCTCACCTCACCGAATCCATTCCCTAAAAAAGAAAACAGAATCTTAAGTGAACCAACAGGACCGTAAAGAGAGAGAGAGAGAGAGAGAGAGAGAGAGAGAGAGAGAGAGAGAGATTCACATTCTAGACCTAAAAATCTCTCTGTCTCTCGTAACCCAAACTTGAGCACGAACTAATCAATTAGCTTACGATTACCTTGGCTGAAGAACGATGACTTAATACATCATAAGCAACGATAACCTCATCATGAAATAGTTACATCATTAATGACCGACTGACGTGGATTACGGTGTTCGAAGTGACTTCAGTCCTTTACGTTCGGCACAGCTGAAGTGAGCAGCTGAGCCGCCACTGTTACAGCTGGGTCGCCTGGGGATCCTCATCTAATTGCCTTATACGCGGAATGGTGCGATCATATAGTTGAGCCTTCAAATTACTCTGTTCAATGGCCTTGCAGTCCCAGAATTGAGTTCCTTCCGCTCTAGCACCTTGTCCTTTTAACCTTATTTGTTTTTATATTACTCTTGTCAGGTCTGCATTTAATGTCATCGTTACTGTTACTGTAAATCTTCATTTACTGTTATTGTTTCTTTTCTATTCTTTTGCCTCAGCTGGTTTAAAAAGCTTATCATTTCGAAGGTTTTCTGAATAGTTACTTTTTCCTGAACTGAATACAGAGTTTAGGCCAAATGCCAAGGACTGGGACCAGTGAGGTCATTTAGCGCTGAAACGGAAATTGACAGTAAAAAGGTCTGAAATGTGCAACAGGAGGAAAACCTCAAAGCAGCTGCACTATGAATCAATTAGGAGCGGGAGGAAAGTAAGATGGAACAAAGAGAATATGAAAGGAGGTAATGTAAAAGAAACGAAAGGGGCCGAAGGGTTGCAAAGAACCTTAAGTAATGCCTACAGTGAACCGCATGAGGAGCACTGATGGCACTATCCCCCTACGAGAACGACAATGAAGTAAATATTAATTCTGGCTCTCATTTGAATACTGATTTTAGATCCTTGCAGATTCTTCTTTTTTTTTTCTAGAAATATGTCTAACACAGTGCTGCTCACTTTAAGGTCAGGTCAATCAAACTACAGTATATGTTTACTCCCGCGGCATGATCTGTATAAGGGCGGTTACGGTTTTTTTTTTTTTATTGTACATTGGTTTCCGATTCACACCGAGAGTCGCTAAGGAACTGAGAAGGTGCCTCACATAAAACCTGCCGTCGCAGGAAATTCGGAAAATATTATAACGGATATGAAGTTCGGGTATGAAGTTGGAGTTTTGAGATCCGATTAGCGAAGGCAAGATGTATGATTAACTCAAAAAGAAAATAGTTTAGGCAAAGTCTCTCAACTTCAGGGGCTCTATTTGCTTGAAATTACTTTGGAAAAATCGGTAAAGACTGTTTTCTATAAATCTTTTGGTCCTAAATATCAGAGCTGAACACGGCCTCTGTTTTACAAGTTGAATTTAACTGAACTTTCCACTTATATTAGCCACTGAGGGAAAGATTTCAATTCAGAAAAATGCCCAACGTGAAAGTTACGGTAAGGGCATTTTTATAATATATAAATAAAATACCAAAATAAAAAATCGTCACGAATATCTTCAATTCAACATTATGAGTGAAAATACGAAGGTTCAAAGTATTCCGAAGCCTTATTTTTAGACGAGAATCATTTTATAACAAAAGTCGGGAACAAAGAAGTCGAATGAACACGAAAATCGTAAACCTATAAAAGAGAGATTTAACAATAGAATGAAAACTGAGAAAAGGGGGGGGAGGGGAGACAGGACGAGGGACAAACAAACTCTCTCACCCACAAACAGTATATAGGCGCGGCAAAGCACCAGCAGCATTCATAGTAGGGGAAAAAATCACTTCTCTTACTCTTCCTCTTCTTTCCTCTTCTCTCCTCTCCACTCCTCTCCCCCTTTTTCGAAGCTCGACCGACATTAAAGCTACTTGGTCCACCCAGATACCTCTAGTACACCTCTCTCTCTCTCTCTCTCTCTCTCTCTCTCTCTCTCTCTCTCTCTCTCTCTCTCTCTCTCTCATTAAAACAATGGGGTATGCACTTAGCTAGATGGGTACTAGGCCTCTTCTCCAAACAAGGTCTTTTACAAATATTCTCAGTAGGAATAAAGAAACCATATAGTCTATGAAAATGCAACGAATATGCATACATGAAATGAGTTCAACAAAGATATGATATGGCTCTAATATTACGAAAGAAAAACGGAAACAGATCACTCAGGAACATATGACAGAAAATCAATACGAGGAACATTAGAAAGTGAGACGCAAATGTTCATCAAAAATAAGTTAAAAAGTTACAGTCGTCCCTGGCCTCTGTAGGCTCATAGGGCAGGCGCTGATCTACTGTTTCTTAGGCCGACAACCAGGTGGGGGACAGGTCCCAATGCCTAAGAACACAAAAAGGCCGGACTTTTGGTTTACATTGCTCGTATCATTCCCGAGAAGCAGAATTGAGACAGGTCCAAGAAAAGAAGCGAGTCGTTTCTCTAGACAGCAGATCTTTGTGATTAAGATTAAACATTTTTACAAAATTCAGGAAAAATCCCAAAGAAACACAAAAATCAGAGCCTCGATAAATATGAGCTCCCTGTCATCAGTGAAGGCATAACCCGTTGTAGTGAAGAGGCTAAGTTCAAATTCTTGCTATAGCCATGACTAAAGCAACATTACAGAAAACAAACGCAGTACTGTAAATAGTATCATCAGTGGAACAATCCTCATTGTACTTGATAAGGATTTGGTTGGAGTGGTACGAGATCATTACGTCTTGAGTTTGCACCATTTGGGCCCTGTCTTTTGTCACTTCTATATATTGTCATGCTTTTGAGTCAGTGACTGACGGTGGCTACGGCTGCTGACAAAGCCAAAGGAGCCCAGTTTAATTCCTAATCTTTCCGTTAGGTTCGCAGTAGTTTTGTTTTAAGTGTGACTGATTTCCAGACAAGCTTTTACTTGATTTCAATGTGCTGCTTGTGATGATGTAAAATAATCAACCAATAATATATATATATATATATATATATATATATATATATATATATATATATATATATATATATGTACAGCTGAATCACGAAGATATGGAACGTGATGAATGTGTATAAATGAAGGCAAATGCCACGAAGGAAAGAGTGAAACAACTGAGTGGTTGCTAGGCCTTTCGACTACAATATACAGTATTCATACACACACACATATATATATATGTATATATACATATATATATATATATATATATATATATATATATATATATATATATATATATATATATATATATATATATATATATATATTTATATGTAAAACATTGGTGGAACAATGCTTGGAAACAGAAGTGCTGACGCTCTTAAGTCTTGCTGCCGAGTTGTAATACTAGAGAGTTATTCCTAAAGAATGGTCGCCCCGGGAGGTAAATTAACACTAAAGAATTTCTCGTGAAATTAGCCGTTTGGAATTGACGTGGCCGCAAAAATGTTTCAGAATGGGCACCTAATTTCATGGTTTTCTTTCTTCTGAGATAATTTCATCTAAAACCTGGGAACATCATCCCCAGTTTTCGGAAGCAAGATGTCTCGAAATTGCCTCTGAACAGACAAGACGCGAGGCCTCAGAGTTTTGTTATATTAAGGAAGAGTTCAATTCTGAGTTTTTTATACATCTTAGTAAAGTGGCTGTTTGCCCTCTCCGTAAAATTACACATACATAAATACTTATACACAATATATATATATATACATATATGTAAATATACTGTATCTATAAAGATTGAAAAATATGAAACTGGATTTTTCAATCTTTATTATATATATATATATATATATATATATATATATATATATATATATATATATATATATATATATATATATATATATATATATATATATATATATAACATTTGATTGTAAATAATATCAGCCTGACCAAGACCGGGGAAAATATTGTGCATTAGGAGCGTCTTCAGTTCAAACTTTAACATCCGTTGGAGAAAGGAATAGGTAGCATTTGCATTTATAGGAGAAATTTCCATATTCAACTTTAAGAATAGGTGATCCTAAAGTCCTTTTTTCCTTTCTACCTGTCTCTCGTGGCGAATGTTTTTAACAGAGCATAGATAAGGCATGACTATAGGCCTGTTTTGACCCAGCGCCGGTCAGGGAACTACAGAGAGAAACTAGCCGCCGTCTCGGGCAGACGTCTGGAAGGTGGCCCTGTCCCCTTTCTTTTTCTATTATCCTATTAGTGAAGTGAAGAAGCAATGCGAAGACCCCTCGCGGTGTTGGATATACAATTCGTCCTAAGGTAAAGTCGCTTTTTGTTCAAAATATTCTTTTATCTTTTTCTGTATTTCGCATTTCTTTTGTTTCCTCCTTCATCCCCACTTACTGTATATGTGTTTACGAAGTCTAGATTAAGCCTCATTATTATATTGTTAGCTTCAACCCCGTTATTCCAGTAAAATACCAGATTTATGCAAAAAGGTTAAATCTCGATGCTTTTGTATGCCTCGCGTCGAATGTTTCGTTGCGTTTAAAATCAAATTCATCTCAAATATTCTTGTTAAGGTTAATTACCCTTAATTGACCTTTGGCTAATTAACGACTGTCTTTGAGGTTAACTTTTGGCTTCAAGTGGCAGGTTACGTGTAATCTTGGTTTGCAGGGCCGTAAAAATTACGTAAATTGAATAATACATGATCAACCAAGAACACGTAATAATATATATATATATATATATATATATATATATATATATATATATATATATATATATATATATATATATATATATATATATTTATATTATATATTGTGTATTGGAACAATATATATATGTATGTATGTATATATATATATATATATATATATATATATATATATATATAAATATATATATATATATATATATATCACATATTACCACAGATGAAAAATGACCGGTTTCGACTTTATTTTCAAGCCATTGATCAGTCCTTCGTCAATGGCTTGAACATAAAGTCGAAACCGGTCATTACCTACACCCGCCTCCTATTTTTCACCTGTGGTAGAGTGTGATAAATGAATCACGTACAAAAGTTATTATAATCATATATATATATATATATATATATATATATATATATATATTATATATATAATGCATATGTATAGTTGTATCTATTTATGTATGTGTAATTGTGTAATTTTAGCCGCAGAAGGAAAACAGCCACTTTATTAAGATGCATAAAAAAACTCAGTATTGAACTCATGTCTTTCCAAACAGCTAATTTCACAAGGAATCGTTTAGTGTCAATGAACTCGGGGTGCAGCCATTCTCAGGGGTAATTGCAACTTTGCAGCAAGACTGAAGAAGCGTTGCATCCTGTTTCCAAGCACTTTTCCACCTACGCTACTACATCTATCTATCTATCTATCTACCTCTATACTTATCTATCTGACACACACACACACACACACACATATATAATTATAAATATATATGTGTATTTGTGTGTGTGTGATAGTACTTGGTCTTACATAATACATTTTCATAAATACTCCATTACTTTCGAATTCGCTTTACCAAGGGAATACCTTTAAACCAAAAGTTATTCCTTTCATCTTAACTGGGATTCGAACCTATGCATCTCTCTGGTTGGAGTCAACGACACTTCCCGCACTAACGCCTTTATTACACATCCTCAAATGCAACACATCGAAATCAAATAAAAGCTGAACTAGAAATCAACTGCAATAAAAAAACGAGTAAAAAATGCCCCGAAGTTTCTTCGGCCCAATCGAGTTTTCTGTACAGTAATGCTGTATGGTACAGTAATGCTGTATGAAACTTTCAGCCTCGGCCCATGAAACTCTCAGCCGCGGCCCATGAAACTTTCAACCAAGGCCCAGTGGTGGCATGTCTTGTTGGCACCTATATCGGTGCCAGATGCACGATCATGGCTAACTTTAACCTCAAATATAAAAAAAAAAAACAACTGAGACTAGCGGGCTGGAATTTGGTAAGTTTGATTGATTAGAGAGTGGATGATCAACATACCAATTTGCAGCCCTCTAGCCTCAGTAGCCTTCAAGATCTGAAGGTGCGGACAGAAAAAGGGCGGGCGGACAGACAAAGTTATCTCAATAGTTTTCTTTTACAGAAAACTATAACATAACTAAAGACACCCTAACGGAAAGATTAGGAATCAGACTGAGCATCTTTTAGCTTTCTCAACAACTGCAGCCAACGTAGGCAACTGACTCAACAACGTGAAAAATTACAGCATATACAAGTGACAAAAGACAGAGCCTAAATGGTTTCAAACTCAAGAAGCAATGATCGCGTACCACTCCAACCAAACACTTATCAAGTATAATGCGGGTGAATGTGACATAATATTTTAACCCTTTTAAAACTGAGCCTAAGAGTAACAAACCTTGGAGGGGTACATAAATCCGTAAAGGTTGCGAAACTCAAAAGGAATGAAGGGAAAACCATAAAATCTATGAAGCAAATGAAACCTTGCGTTCTACTTAGTTCTGTTGAGACTCGCCGACGTGAATGATTATCTTTTTCGAATAGTAACATAAAGGTTACATCTCTCACTTCCTGATGAGCACCATATTCTTTGGAAGCTGCAGTTTCAAGTCAATGGCCCCTTTGGTGGGCTTGTTCCATACGAATAGGGTTCATCTTCTGCATAATAATATAATAATAATAATAATAATAATAATAATAATAATAATAATAATAATAATAACCTTTTCCAGCAAGAGCAACGACCCGTCTGAAACACCTCTTTCTAGAGCTAAATCATGAGCTGCTGCTGACTGTGCGAATCCGTACAACTTCTCTGTGATTTTGAACAACTATTATATTAACCCTCCCATCAGTTATTACACTATTTTGACTAGTGTTCTCTGGTCATTTTTTGAGGTTCGGAAATTCCACACGTTATGCCTTAGAAACATCTTGGCCTCCTATTTCCATTCAAAGACGTCTAAGCCCTCCGCCATGTTCGTTCAACTTTCCAGCCATTCCAGTTGCGAGAATCGCTTTGGGTTACGCCTCAGAGATCTTTAATAATACTTCATCAATCAAAGACTTGGATACGACGAGACTGAACTTCTATTCTCTTCACCGAATATTTTGAGAAATATATAAATATAGAATTTTATGCTTAAGTGTAGCATTCTACACAAAAGAGAGAAAATTTACGGAGACTAAACTCAGGTTTAGTGTATCATTTGCATAACTAGATATCGGCGAATCAAATTTATTATTATATCTCTTCAATATCGGCTTTTATTTGTAGCAACAGGAGGAGGCAGATAGGAACTTTCTTTACTGAGAGAGAGAGAGAGAGAGAGAGAGAGAGAGAGAGAGAGAGACCTAAATAAAAACTCACTGGTTATATTAGTTGCAATATTCAGTTGATGTTCGTAAATGAAGCTCATTCAAACATACGCAATTTACACTTAATGAATTCAATGACTATCTTCATTACTTGAGGCACAAAATAATTATTTTGATTATATATATATATACAATAATTTCTAACATTTTATCGTTATGCATCCGATGAATTTAGGTAAATAGTAAGTGATTTTTATAACAATTAACTTATCTCTCATTTCTCAAAGTATTTAAATTGTTTGACTTGCTGCCGAATTTACACAGCGAAACAAAATAAATCCTTGTTCTTGTTAAAAGATTTCTTATTATGCATCATTCTATGAAATATCTATGTTTTCTAAAACCATTTAGCATGACTACCTTGACATTCAAGGAATGGAAAGCATAAATCTCTCGAAGGACGGAATCGTAACTTTAAATCTGACCCGACGTGTGATGACAAGCACTTCATATGCGTACGTGTATGAGTGACTGTTTGTTTATGTATGCACAGATTACATTTTAATCTATAAATACCACAACCAATTTCAGAATACGTGGCCATAAACGCATAACCGACAGAAAGTCTTTCATTTTCCCCAAAATACAATGTCAGTATACATAACCAAAAAAAAAAAAAACACAATTTCAGAACAGAAGACCATCAATATATAACCACCGGAAAGTCTTATATTTCAGCCAAAATACCGAGTGACGCGGCCTCTCAGCAGGAATCCCACCGTAATTCTTTTCCGTCCCTAAATCCCTCTCCACCTGGATTCCGACGGGAATGTATGTGGAAAAGTCACAAGAACTGCCACCTCAATGCGGCTCTCCTGGATGAAGGAGTTGATAATGACCGGCTTCCCTCACCCAAGACTCCACTCCAGCCCAAAACAGGAAGGGCGCGGGTGTCGGGAAGGAAACAACGAGGTACATGATGGCCACGGCTCGGGGCGAAAATTTAAAACTGCTCTTTTCGACGCTGATTTCCCCTGGAACGCCTTGCTTGCCAGTTCAATTTCCCTCCCCGTGACATGAACTGGTGGGTGAATGTACGAGAGCAACAGGATCAGGAAGTTTATATCTAAAATATTCGCTATGGGCTGCAACATGGCATGCCATTTGCACGCTACCACCCGAGCACTCTCAGCATCTGCAATATCCATTTGCAAATGGCGACTCGATGAGAAGCGCTAAGAGAGAGAGAGAGAGAGAGAGAGAGAGAGAGAGAGAGAGAGAGAGAGAGAGAGAGAGAGACCTCCATGGGGAAATGCTATGTTGCAAATCAATACCAACCCATCACAAGTGGTCAGAATTCCCAACGACTCAAGGGCGAAAGCAAACACAGTTCTCGTCAGGACAGAGACTTGGAACAAAAGTCAACAACACAGCAGAATATCGCCGGCCACGGTAACTACGAATGCTTGAATGACCACACCGTCAAATGTTATTACTCCTCCACACTGAAAGACGGGTCCTCTGTGCGACTCACCTTGCATTCGGAGACACCAAAATGCGCGAACCAGATCAATGAGAAGCACCCATTGCCAGACCACTTCCGTCGGACGTAATATCCGGCCAAGAAACTCCCACCGAAACGTGGTCCCAGGACACAAAGTGTTGCATTACAAGCGACTTGATGTCACAGACGCATTCCCTGGAGTGCCATTAAGCCTCCACTCAAAGTTGGAACCGAGGTGGTCGGCCGTCTCTCGAAAAACTGAAGAGTGTACTTGAGCAGCGGCATCGTGCACATGAGAGTAAACAAAATAGTATACAGAACTGAGGTCTAAGGTCATTCAGCGATGAAACAGTAACTGACAGTAAAATGGCTTGAAAGGTGTAACACGAGGTCAACCCCGCAGTTGCACTATGAACCAAATGTTAGGAGAGGGTGGACAGTAAGATGAAGAAAGAGAATATGAACGGAGGTACAGTAAAAGCAATGAAAGGGGTTGCAGCAGCTAGGTGGCGAAGGGAAGCTACAAAGAACCTTAAGTAATGCCTACAGTACACCGCATGAGGTGCACTGACGGCGCTACTCCCCAACGGGGCATGCGTGGAAATAAATCACCAGAATAATGTGACATTGTTTAGGAGTAGCGGAAATAACTTAAATGATCATTTGGACCGTTATTTTTCACTCCATTTAACATGCTAATTATACATCTCCATCGCAGACTAGGCACCCACACTGTACACTTACAATGAACATTAATGGCTTTGTATTTTTTCCGCAATTCTGTTTCATTTTTCTGTAAAAGAAATGAACGACAGATTTTACCTCTGTACAAGATAATTAACAATTGTTCTATAAAACATACAGTTATATGGAATTCACTAGCATCCAATTGTATATATACATACATATTTATGTATGTATGTATGTGTATATATATATATATATATATATATATATATATATATATATATATATATATATATTGTCTATACATTTACCTAGACATAGACATAAAAAAAACCAGCATCGTACAAAATGCGTATTGAGAGAGAGAGAAATGAGAGAGAGAGAGAGAGAGAGAGAGAGAGAGCGTGCAATGTTCTTAAGCACAGTACATTACACAAGCGCGGCTGTATTTACAATGACTCTTCCATAATTCATAATATACTGTCTTATAAAAGCAACAAACGACAAGAAAAAGCGGCTACTTTATTTGCCAGACCGTGCAGACTCTCTCTCTCTCTCTCTCTCTCTCTCTCTCTCTCTCTCTCTCTCTCTCTCTCTCTCTCTAATGAGCCGTTAGCATACGTGAATTTTTTTATGACATCTCCAAGTTGAGTTAACTCCTATCTCGACTGGAGACATACGAACCAAGGCATCCTCCATTCTGCATACTTTATATGCAGGCCAGTGGTAAGAGAAAATGGCTCTAGTCGAGCTGGGCCCAAGGATATTACATATACTGTATATATGTATATGCATATATATATAATATATAATTTATATATATATATATATATATATATATATATAAAGAATATATAATATAGTTTATATAGATAGATATATATAAACTATCACTTACACAATTCTTCTATGCATTAATACAATCAATTACAGGACCTAATTTAAATGAGGTCCTGTTATTAAATTTATAATATACTGTATATATATATATAATATATATATATAAATATACATACATACATTTGTGCGTATATATACTGTATATATATGTATATATATATATATATATATATATATATATATACTGTATATATATATACATAGTTGATGCCAGAATGGTAGAGCCTTCCCGTTTCCAACAATTCTTTTGGGGATGAAGTCTGCCCATTCCACACCATTCCTCAAGGGGTGCAGCTGGTAACCCAATCCCTAAAGACTTACTGTGAATTCTTGTATGTAAAGATATATCATTTTATACGGTAGTAAATGCACAGAAAAGTTAACGACCAAACTGATCTCAGAATAAAGGACGCAAAAAGAGATTCCATATTGTAAAAATGGAAGTCTGAGTCAATACAGTACTGTGAAAATCTGCTGAATATGGGAGATGAAGAAAAAGGTCGAGCTGGATGATGCAAGACCGGAAGGAGTTAAGTATAAATTTGTAAATGGCGCCGTCGAAGTGATTGTTGAGGATGTAAAGAGGGAAATTCATACTATACAGTTCGTCTTCGTTCGAATTATAATGAACAAAGTTACAGCCATGAAACAATTGAGGTGCTAAGTACTTTTGTCTTATTACCAAGACGTGGTCACAGCAACTGAAGATATACAGAGACAAGGGTGTATGTACATGGTGGGTATAAGTCCTAAGCACAAAAAGGTTGGGAGGTCACAAAACGGTCAACAGATTAACATCGAAATCTACCTATTGGCAATCCTCTTTATTCTGTCTTTCAAATCCTTCTGGAACATATGTTTTATTACAGGGTCAAAACAAAATGATCCTTGGCTTAAATTTAGGTTCTTCTCCCAGGTCAACTGAATCATAACAGATTCCAACAGTTGACCTGGGAGAAGAACCTTAATTTAAGCCAAGGATTGTTTTCTTTTGACCCTGTAATAAAATATATGCTCGAGAAGGATTTGAAAGACAGAATAAAGAGGATTGCCAATAGGTAGATTTCGATGTTAATCCATTGACCGTTCTATGACTCAAATAGGGGCTACACTTACAGATAATTTATTTTTAGAAGTAACCCAGTCAGTCGTTTTTAACGGGACTATTAACTTAGCCACTTTTATTCACTGTTGTGCTGAAAATTTCGTTTAATGTTTTATTTAAAATTTCGATACTCTAAGCTAATGTACTTGGTTTTAGAGTTCGGAAAAGAATAAACAAAACACCTTAATACTATGATTTTTCAAATAAAGTAGTAATTTAGAGAAAAAAATGCACACACACACATGCACCTTTCGCGTGTTCACAAAATTAAATAAAAATTTGCCCGTGCATGAGTACAAGCCGTTGAAATCATGCCTAAAAGTGAAATATGACCCTACCATTAGCATAGGTGAAAACACGCCTGTTAATGAAACGGTCCAATTATGATTAGCATATTCATAGTAATAATGTTACTCAGTCCTTCATCTGCATGCTGTCCTTGACCAACTTGAACTCTTCCATACTAGACACAAAACAATCCGGATTGTTTTTCGAATACTTACTTGGCATTCTTGGGGTAAAACTCGAGCCCGCGCCGAGACTCGAGCGTTCCAGTGTAGTAGCTCTCGACGCGATGTGTCGGAGAGGTGTGAGATCCGTAGCCATCGGCGTTCAGCTGCGGAAGGAAACAAACTGGATTAGGCTCAACTCGATACACAATGCTTCATTACGTTCAGACTTTCTTACAACGCCCACAAACCGTTAAAGCTTCAGACTTTCTTATAACGCCCACAAACTTTCTTATAACGCCTACAAACTGTGAACAAATCAGACTTTCTTACAACGCCCACAAATTGTTAACAGTTCAGACATTCTTATAACGCCCACAAACTGTTAACGGTTCAGACTTTCTTATAACGCCCACAAACTGTTAACGGTTCAGACTTTCTTGTAACGGCCACAAACTGTTAACACTCCAGACTTTCTTATAACGCCCACAAACTGTTAACATTTCAGACTTTCTTATAACGCCATCTTCGATACGAGAATGTGCACTCTTGAGAATCAAAATATCATTGACAGTGATTGCCTTTACCCTAATCATGCAACACTAAAATCCATCTCTCAAAAGTAGCAAATTTCTCAAGCCATATAAAAATTTACAGCCGAGGAAAAAAGTGATCGATCACACAGTGTTTCATAGTTTCTTTCGACAAAGAGAATTCCATCATCTTAAAACAGTCAACGAATAGGTGATAAATTACTTGAGGACATATTATGATATCCAAAAGAATCTGTGATGACGCCAGATGCTAAAATATAACGGTGTCGAATTGAACGACGCAGAACGCCTATTCAGATACATCTTTTGCTTCATTTGTCTTATCTATTCTTTCGCTGTAAATAATAGTCCATCTTTGGAGATGTATAAATTAACACCACTCATCCTGACATTCATGCAGGCAATACTACATGTAGTAGTAGTAGTAGTAGCAGTAGTAGTACCTGAAATAAAATAATCTTCCTTATACTATTTTCAACCCAATAAGCATCCCACATGAAATGGAAGGATGAAGCAGGTGATTCCCTATGCAAATCAAGATTATAATACCCCCCATGAGTAAAATGGGCGTTTTCACTACAAAGAACATACGTTTACTTCTACTTGAGAGTAAAGAATCACCCGACTTTACTAAAAAGAATCGAACTGATTATACAATATCGACCGCTTGCTGGCTGAGACGCTAAGTTTCGTGAATGTTTAATGGCCATTTATCACCGAATTTATAGAAAATTACAAAATGGAAATAAAGAATGGGGCATCTAAGAGGAATATTTTCAAAAATACAATGAAATTCTACTTAAATACAGTAATTATGTATTTCATAATGGCAGAGAGAGAGAGAGAGAGAGAGAGAGAGAGAGAGAGAGAGAGAGAGAGAGAGAGAGAGAGAGAGAGAATCTAATAGAATACCAGAGATGCTAAATTTTTAAACGAAGGGACTGCAATAATTCAAAAGACGATACGACCGACTCTCTTAAAATTCCACCAAGAAGGAAAAACGCAATGTCCCAATATATTTGTATGAGATCAATCCTTCCTCCTGGGGGTCACCGACGACGTTTCCTCATAATCACATACAACAGAATATTACTGTTAGTGAATTCACTGATGTGAAACAATAAAATAAATATAACCATAACCATTAGTAATTAATTCACATATAAAACATTTAATGCCGGTGAATAGAGTATTTCAAACATTTAGCAGTTTAACCACACCATTGAGCTAATTTATTTGGTTTTAACAGGCCTCAGGGATTTATCTTTATTAACAATAAAGTTTAGATTACATTTTATTAGTTAAATTAGTTTTAAAAATGAACTCCAACTGAAACGATGGAGATCTAACACAATTTCTGTAACTGGTTTGTTTCCATAACTTGACACTGGTTGTCTATTCGGGCGAAACACGTTGAACTGGTAGATTATTCTACATTCCATATTATTATTATTATTTGGTAGATGAAACCTATTAACATGGAACAAGCACACCAAAGGGGCCACTGACTTGAAATTCAAGCTTCCA
This sequence comes from Macrobrachium rosenbergii, assembly GCF_040412425.1. Taxonomy (NCBI): domain Eukaryota; kingdom Metazoa; phylum Arthropoda; class Malacostraca; order Decapoda; family Palaemonidae; genus Macrobrachium; species Macrobrachium rosenbergii. The sequence goes on from NC_089762.1 coordinate 677,128, forward strand.
AAGAATGTTGGTTTCAACCTCCCACCGCAGCAGACCCCACACTGCGGCAGTAACAGATCATGATACACAGCCAGTGATTTTTTTCATGGACCTGGGGGAGGCGCGAACTCGCGACATCTGAGCGGCATTCCAGGATACTAGCGGCCATACCAGCGGACCAGCTACAGGATTGGCTTAGGTTGGGCCTGGTGGGCCAGTATTTTCAAGCAGCGCTCTAACTGTCGCCATACTAATGGGCAAAATAGGTCAGTCAAGCGATTACAACAGCACGCACTGGCTTCAAAGCGACTGTTGGGAGAGCATTAATATTCTGGACGTGGTACGGCAGTCTGGCCTCAGTAATCCATCAGGTGCCAAGGAGGAGGAGGGGGAGGGGGATTGGAAATTATATTCGCAATATCTCAGATACAAAAAAGTTCGAAAAGGAGATATGACCGTTCTTTGAAAATATCATTCCAAGTGACATGACAATGATATTATCAGAAGCCTTCTCAGGAAAATATGGCTGGAGAAAATACTACGTAGGTCAAGAATGGAGGAATTTTTAAAAGATTCTCTTTTTTGATACTTAATATCTCTTTAATAAGTGTCGTCAGAGGGCAAATATTTTCTTAGAGTTAAAATGAAACGATGGCCACAACATTTGTGTGTGTGTGTGTGCGTGTGTGTGTGTGTATTCTTACGGTTCCCAAAATGAAAGCAACATATTCAGCGTATGCCCCTTTAATACAGCAGAGGCTCACTATTCCCTACAAAGCTCAGTTGAATCTTGCTAAGACAAACAAGCAACGGATTAAGTACGATCTTACCTCTACTTACTGCAATAAAGACTTCTGAAATGCGGTAGTGGACTGATATGGTATTACATCTTACATCTTACATAAACTGAAGCAACATGGAGGCATAAACGCGTATACTCTGAAACAAGGATATTCCCCAGTGCCACACCGTATAAGACCTCGACATTCGAGAACCAATCGGGATCTCCCATTCAACCTGAAGAATCGATTCCTCTCTTCGCCGACAGGGAAACGACTAAAATCAATTGGCTAAACATTATGCTAATCACGACCATCAGTCATGGCTGAATTTTCGTCAGACGCGAAATCCACAGGAAGTGAAAAGATTCCAGTATAAAACGAAGCACTTTTACATTCCCTCTCTGTCGATCATCTATCTATCAATCTATCTTGGACGAATTTCCACTGAGGGGATCAACCGACACTGAACTTACATTTCGGCGTCTTCCTCCAACTCGGGAATTTACATAGGAGCGGGAGAGAGACACTGGAAGAGAGCCAAGCCAACCTTTCCCTTCCTGGGAAGAGGCGATGGTGGAGAGCCTCACACTCATTCCTACCAGGCTTCCAGCAGCAGCAGCAGCATCCTTCCCTCAATTGTTGGTTCCATCCCGGTGTTGGCACAACACAGGTTTCCCCTAGAGTGCCATGACCAAACATGGCCCCCGGGCAGCAGGACCTACAGAGGCATTTGACATGACCTATTTGAGTTGACCTACCCACTCCCAGACCCAGTCTCCAACATTCGATCCTCATCAGCCCCAAGCTCATCTCATCTAATCCTAATCCCACCCACCCACCGCCTCCCGCCCCCCCCACCCCCAAAAACCCCCTCCCCTTTAGCAAGGCCCTCTTTTCTTATGCGCCGTAATGATGTGTGTGTTTGTGTATACGTGCGTGCGCGTCTATCTGTGAGTAAGTTCGTGTGTGCATTAAAGCTGTCCTCTCCACATTCACCCACTGCCCTCATCTCGGAAGCCCCTAACCCACAGCCCCCTACTTAGAGCCCATTCACAAGCTCCCTCCCCCTCCCCCTCCCTCAGGTCTCCTCTGAGACCCCTACACAGCTCCTCAAAGGTCCCGAGGCACACTGAAGGCGGAGGATGCATAATTCAACATTATTAATCAAGGTACTTCAAACGTTCTTACCAATTTCGTATTTTTTCCGAATGATGCACCACCCATATTTACACACCATACGCAAGTGCGATAGTCCGTGTACATACACATACACACAGCCTACACATACACAAGACATATCAAGATTACTTGGTATAGAGGGAAAGAACAAAAGTACACGGGAAACTTCAGATGGCGGATAAAATATCAGCGTAGTCAAAAATAAATACAAGAATCCTATAATCATAATGACGTATATTAATCATCTCGAAAGTCTATGGCTAATGAGCTGCATGTTTACTCTTGCAGACGTCCAACCCTCAGTTATCCTCTTTCAAGACTGGCCAACGTACAGGTTTGCCTAGGTTCGTGGTTCGGGACATCCCATAACATCTCTAAGGTCGGGAGATGCCACCTTAACCCCTCCTCTCTCTCTCTCTCTCTCTCTCTCTCTCTCTCTCTCTCTCTCTCTCTCTCTCTCTCTCTCTCTCTCTCTCTCTCTATATATATATATATATATATATATATATATATATCCATGTACGCATGTATGTATGTATGTGAGTGTGAAGAAAAGTATTTACAGTAGCATTAAAACAGTGAAATCTACGTTGTGTATATTTTGATTTTTCAGTATCACTGTACATCCTTAGATTCCGATGGCCGATCAACCAACTGGGTATAATAATGTGGTGTTTTCAGTCAACTATAATGTGTTTTTGGCGTCACATTTCCAGCGTCAAAGACAATACTCTGGTACTGTGTCTACTGGCAAATTAAATTAATTTTAAAACATCAGTCAGATCAATCAAAGTTTACAGTAAAAAACTTTCAAATGAAAGACCGTTGCTGTTTCTTACGACAGCCTGATACTTCGCCGGGAGTAAGGAGAAGAAAAAGCGTTCCCAGAGATTCAAAAGTTCGGGCAAAAAAGTTGGCCCACAGGTGTGAGTCCAGACACAAAAGAAGCCGCGTGAGGTTGCATGGTCTTCCGCACCAAGGGTCAAGGACGATCCTGAGAAAATGTTACACAAGCACATTCGCAATACGAAGAGAAAACTATTGTATCATTTCTTATCTTCTCTGTTGCACAATCTTATCAGGATTCATTTCCTGATTTAACAGAAAACTATTGTATTATTTCTTATCTTCCCTGCTGCGCACAATCTTCTCAGGATTCTGCACAATCTTCTCAGGATTCACTTCTTGATTTAACAGATAAAAATATTGTGTTACTTCTTATCCTCTCTGCTGCACAATCTTCTCAGGAATCATTTCCTGATTTAACAGAGAAAACTATTGTATTATTTCTTATCTTCTCTGCTGCACAATCCTCTCAGGATTCATTTCCTGATTTAACAGAGAAAACTATTGTATTATTTCTTATCTTCTCTGCTGCACAATCTTCTCAGGATTCATTTCCTGATTTAGCAGAGAAACTATTGTATTATTTCTTATCTTCTCAGGATTTATTCCTGATTTAACAGAGAAAACTATTGTACTATTTCTTATCTTCTCTGCTGCACAATCTTCTCAGGATTCATTTCCTGATTTAACACAGAAAACTATTGTATTAGTTCTTATTTTTTCTGCTGCCAATATTCTTAGGATTCATTTCCTGATTCAACACAAAAAACTATTGTATTATTTCTTATTTTCTCTGCTGTACAATCTTCTCAGGATTCATTTCCTGATTTAACAGAGAAAACTACTGTATTAGTTCCTATCTTCTCTGTTGCACAATCTTCTCAGGATTCATTTCCTGATTTAACAGAGAAAACTATTGTAATATTTCTTAAATTCTCTGCTGCACAATCTTCTAAGGATTCATTTCCTGATTTAACACAGAAAACTATTGTATTATTTCTTATCTTCTCTGCTGCACAATCTTATCAGGATTAATTTCCTGATTTAACACAGAAAACTATTGCATTATTTCTTTGCTTCTCTGTTGCACAATCTTATCACGATTCATTTCCTAATCTAACAGAGAAAACTGTTGTGTTATTTCTGATCTTCTCTGATACACAATCTTCTTAGGATTCATTTCCTGATTTAATAGAGAAAACTATTGTATTATTTCTTATCTTTGCACAATCTTATCAGGATTCATTTCCTGATTTAACACAGAAAACTATTGTATTATTTCTTATCTTCTCTGCTGCACAATCTTATCAGGATTCATTTCCTGACTTAACACAGAAAACTACTGTATTATTACTTTACTTCTCTGTTGCACAATCTTATCAGGATTCATTTCCTGATCTAAGAGAACGAGCTCATTTGTTATGAAAAAACTATTGTATTACAAACTCCTGTATTTTTGTTATTCCTCCTTTGTGTGTTCGAGCTGTTCTTATCATCTAGATCCTGTTTTTTCAGAAAAACGGTCTCCTGCACAATTCTCTCAGGATTCATTTCCTGATTTAACACAGAAAACTATTGTACTATTTCTTATCTTCTCTGCTGCACAATCTTCTCAGGATTCATTTCCTGATTTAACAGAGAAAACTATTGTATTATTTCTTATCTTCTCTGCTGCACAATCTTCTCAGGATTCATTTCCTGATTTAACAGAGAAAACTATTATATTATTTCTTATCTTCTCTGCTGCACAATCTTCTCAGGATTCATTTCCTGACTTAACAGAGAAAACTATTGTACTATTTCTTATCTTCTCTGCTGCACAATCTTCTCAGGATTCATTTCCTGATTTAACAGAGAAAACTATTGTATTATTTCTTATCTTCTCTGCTGCACAATCTTCTCAGGATTCATTTCCTGATTTAACAGAGAAAACTATTGTATTATTTCTTTTCTCATCTGCTGCAAAATCTTCTAATAATTCACTTCCTGATTTAACAGATGTGACTATTGTATTACTTCTTATCTTCTCTGCTGCACAATCTTCGCAGGATTCATTTCCTGATTTAACAAAGAAAACTATTGTATTTCTTTTTTTCTCTACTACACAATCTTATCAGGATTCATTTCCTGATTTAACAGAACCTGAGACTTAGCTCAGTCTCTGCTAATTCGAATGTTATCCTGTCGGCTCAGGTTTAATTTGCTGGTTGAGATCCAAGGATCTTCACTCTTCTTTCCGCTTGCCTAAAGAATAAAACCTGTCTTGAAATTCAATTCTTTCCACCAGGGCGGGTCTTAAACATGCTATGTTGAATTTTTTCATGTGTTGTTTCCTTTAGAGTTTACACCCGGTTGCTCTTATGAATGAATGGCAATGTGTAAGCTTAGGGGTAAAGGAAATAGAATATATTAACTAGCTTTAAACAGTTTCACCTGTATCTAAATAATAATCGCAGATATATATATATATATATATATATATATATATATATATATATATATATATATATATATATATATATAGTATATATATATGTGTGTGTACGGTACATACAAACATTAAGCTACTAATGTCGCTTAATATCCAATACGCTCTACCTCAGAAATAATACCGAAGGGGAATTATAATTGAACCTGGCGGGAACGAACTGCCGAACAGCGAGAACCAACGGCGTTCGATGGACGCTCTAGATCATTCGGCAGTTCGTTCCTGCCAGGTGACGAACCATTTATCAATCATAATTCCCCTTGGGTAAATTTTTCCGAGTTAGAGCGAACTGGATATTGAAGGGCATCAGTGCCTTAATGTTTGTGTATATGAAATCACGGTGTGATAAAAAATCATACAAATAGATAAGATATATATATATATATATATATATATATATATATATATATATATATATATATATATATATATATATATATATATATATATATATATATATATATATATATATATATATATATATATATATATATATATATATATATGTTGTATATCTGAATCACTCGTTTGCCGTAAAGATTCACCAGGTCATCTAATTAAAGTCTCAAAATTTAGCTCAAGCTGTCAAAATACACCTCCTCCCACACCGTGGGCTTTGGACTAGAAACCAATGGAAACCATCGGCCTCAGAGCCTGAATATATTATGACCAAGAAAAGACCAAATGTTCAATTAATGAACCATTCAATATTCATTGACTAAACATCGGTATTGGTTCATCGAACTGAATGGAGTGGAATACAGAATTTAGGCCAAATGACAAGCGCTGGGACCTGTGAGGTCATTCAGCGCCGAAAGAGAATCTGAGAGTTGAGTGGTACGAAAGGTGTAACGGGAGGAAAACCTCGCAGCTGCTTAATGAATAAATTTTTAGGAGAGGGTGGACAGCAAGATGGAGGAAAGAGAATATGAAAGGAGGTACAGTAAAAGGAATGAAAGGGGTTGCGGCTACGGGCCGAAGGGACGCTGCAAAGAACCTTAAATAGTGCCTACAGTGCACCGCGTGAGGTTCACTGACGACACAAACCCCCCTATGGGAATCCATCGAACTGAAATCTTCGCAATTATTATTATTATTATTATTATTATATTATTATTATTATTCGTAAAAACCTCATAATCGCAAGTCACTTAAATGGCGAAGATATCAGCAATGTAAGTGTAAGTGTAGATATATGTTAAAAATGCATATATTATATTTATATATTAAAAATATATATATATTTTTATATATATATTTAAACGTACATCATTGTGGATTTCTTCGCCATTATTATCATTATATTACTATTAACATTATTATTATTATTGTTAAGCAGCTGTTGTTTTCCATATATTTCATAGTCGGTAAACCAGATACGTAAGACAACAATAGGGTTTCTTTTTGCAATTCCGAAATGAATACTGTTAGAAATGCATAGCATAACACCTTGTCCGAAACTGCGTAAACCTATCAAACAATGCATAAAAAAAAAAAGACAAACATTAAGACTTGTGAGCTGTATCTCAGTTCAGTGTTCTTACTTCTTGTTATTTAAACATAGTCATCACTTAGCATACTGGAACATCACAATCACTCAGCTGAGCAACACGGCTAGGATGAATCATACTTGGATTGAATCTAGTATGAAACTATAATTCATTTAAACGTTAGTTTTAACCCAAACTTAGTTTTCTCCCTCTTTTTTTTTAGTTTCCTGTAAAAGAAAACTATTGTGCCGGATTTGTCTATCCGTCCGCGCTTTTTCTGTCCGCCCTCAGATCTTAAAAACTACAGAGGCTAGAGGACTGCAAATTAGTACGTTGATCATCCACCCCTCAATCATCAAACATACTAAATTGCAGCCCTCTAGCCTCGGTAGTCTTTATTTTATTTAAGGCTAAAGTTAGCCATAATCGTGCTTCTGGCAACGATATACTATAGGCCACCACCAGACCGTGGTTAAAGTTTCATGGGCAGCGGCTCATACAGCACTATACCGAGGCCACCAAAAGATAGATCTATTTTCGTTGGCCTTGATTATACGCTGTAGCGGCTGTGCAGAAAACTCGATTACGCCGAAAAACCTTCGGCGCATTTTTTACTTTTTTTTTTTTTTGCTTTAGATTTATGTAACACGCACCATCTTCGTATTTTCTGAAAAAAAAAAAAAAAAAATTATTGTTCACTGTTATTACCATATTTTGTTTGTGGTACCACCATTAACTACAAGACTTCAGTTGAAAACAATATATATATATATCAGTCACACCTTCACTTAATAATCTTTTATCATCATACGTGCATTTAACCTATCACCATACAAATATCTTCAAGTCTCATAGAAACTACACCAATTTCGGACGCTGGCGCTGGGGGATTGTTTATGATTCACCACAATTCTTCTGCTGTCACTCGATAAAATACAATCATTACCTGTGACTGAAGCTATTAGTGCAGAATGAGAGAGAGAGAGAGAGAGAGAGAGAGAGAGAGAGAGGAAAGTTAAGTATATCTTTAGTTTAACGAGACCACTGAGCTGACTAACAGCTCTCCCACGGCTGGCCCGAAGGATTAGATTTATTTTACGTGGCTAAGAACCAACTGGTTACCTAGAGAGAGGCTGCCGTTATGTTAGGAGATGGAACGAAAATCTGAAAGATACGAGTCAGCACTGATACCCGGCACGCACTTAAAACTTAGGCTATAAAAGCCACTGTAATATGTGTAGAGGAAAGATTTTATGTAATGACTTTTGTAATTATTCCGCATATCAGAAATTAACTAGAGGCTAAGTGTTAGCCGGGAACGAAGCGAAACGGAGCTGAACAGAACGGAACAGAATACAGACTTTAGATAGGCCAAGCACTGGGACCTATGAGATCAATCAGCGCTGAAACGGAAACCAACAGTGAGAAGGGTTGAAAGGTGTAACAGGAGGAAAACCTCGCAGTTGCAACAGTGAGAAAGAAAAAAAATGAACGGAGGTACAGTAAAAGGAATGCTACGAGGCTGCAGCTAGGGGCCGAAGGGACGCTTGCAAAGACCCTCAAGTAATGCCTACAGTGCGCCACGTGAGGTGCACTGACGACACTAAACCCCCTCCGGGGGGAAACGGAGCTGAACGCATATCACATTTTTCTTCGAACTCCTTGCGAAACGGGGCTGTGACAATGCACGTTCTCTCATGGCGGGTTTTCAATTCACAGTTCAAGCCGGATTAAAGATTTTCCCCGCAGAATACAAGGGTTATTGTCCGCAGGCTGGACTCAACCAGATGACACAATGGAACGGATTTACATCAAAGGAACCGGACGATTATCATCTGATGATTCCGGCGCAGAGGGGATAGTTTTTTTTTTTTTTTTTTTTTTTTTTTTTTCTTAATTTGCTTTTGGGCGAATGGGAATGGGAACGGGAACGGGAGAGATATTGACGTACTGATGAAGGTCACTAGTGTATCAGTTCCCTCATCACCAATCCGTTAAAAAAAATTCTATGAACTGCTTTCAATACATTCCTGTCCTAATGACGCACTCAAAGCGTTCCAAAATCAATAAATATAAGATCAATGATGTCACAAACGAGGGAACAATGCTGCCATCAATGTAAAATGGACAAATGTTCGTTGTTAATCTCTCCTTTTTAATATTTCCAAGTTATGTCCCGTACTGTTCATGCTTTTGAGCAACTGAATGCTCATGTATGTCATGAATATAGTGTCTGAATCTAAACCAAAACATATCAAGCATCAAAAAAGATCGCATAAGCCCAACAAGACGGTGAATATCCTGCAGGTATATAATGAAGTTTGGTGTATACAATTTTCCTTTCTCAACAAACCGCACAAGAACAGAATTTTAGCTGCTTTTGAGTCCTTACTAAGAACAAATTAAAATAAATGAACTTGTAAAAAGACATATTTTAGTCACTGAGTTCGATAAAAGCAGAGAAAATCAGTCACTGGGGTCACAGTTTCTATTGCAAATGCGACTGTTTAAGAAAGGGGTGGGGAAGCTATTTTCTCTGCCATGAAATGTTTTAGAAAATCCAAACAACACGTTCATGAATTTCTAATCATTTTTGGCTTGCTATGCCCAGCACGTTTTATGACACAAGTTTTAGAGAGACGAAAGTTTATTAAGACTCTGGCCAGCGATACACATCTTACGGATGAATTTACAGAGTTTTTTTTTATACAGGAAAAGCCTCCTCTTGCATAAATATTCCTTTAGAGACATGGACACAACATAAATCTGCATTTTCGCCATGAGGAAATTTGTCTTGTCTTGGAAGAAAGAAGAAGAAGAAGAAGAAGAAGAAAGAAGAAGAAGAAGAAGAAGAAGAAGAAGAAGAAGAAGAAGACGTCTTAAAGCATATTGCCTCAACATGTCATGTATCTTGACATGAGATCTTGGTAATTGGAGGTGATGCTACACACACACACACACACACACACACACACAGAGAGAGAGAGAGAGAGAGAGAGAGAGAGAGAGAGAGAGAGAGAGAGAGAGAGAGAGTTAACAAAATTGGAAAATCAATTCATCAACTACAAATGGATGAAAGTTGAAAAAATCTCATACTGATAAACCCCAAACGATTCTGTGAGTAATGATGACTTCTCTGAAGAATTCTGTTCCAATTTCATTTACCTAATTCACGTCAGCCTGTTGATATTGCTACACGAATTTTGTTTGTTGCATTTCTCTATGCGCACGACAGCTTATGAAGCAACAGGAGTCCGTGTCTAAAAATATCACCTGCAATCAGCCATTAGGAAATTAAAATAACCTCTGGTAACTACGTTAGTTATCCAGGAATATCAATGATATAAAAGCAGATTTTAAAAGCCTTCGAATTGCCAGTTGCCCTGAATTATAAAGATATTCTCCAATTTCAAATTTACTCGCTCAAACAAACGAAAAATTACCTGATAGTTTATGAGGAAAAAAAAATTCTGTCATGACAAAGGTAGAGGCAGCAGTTACCTTCCTGGGAGAGAAAGCAAGATGGGCATGTATACACAAAAAAGTACAGAAGAAAACGGAGAATTCCACATTTCGGAAGTGACGGCATGACGGCCTGATCAAATCAGGTAAACTCTCTAGCTTCTGACTTCATCTGCAGAACAGAGGAGCCTGAAGTCTTCAGAGTATGAAAGCGAAGGGGTGGTAGGTAGCCAAAAGCTGACGAGAGCCATGACCAAAGTTCGCACCAAACACACCATTACTGGAATCAAGGTCTAAAGAATACCAAAATTGTTCGCCTGCCTGGATATAGCAGACAGCCTGGCTCATAATCTTCCAGCCAAGAGCGCTAGAAGTGGCCATTACCAGAACGTTACCATTCCATTCCTCTACTGTGAAACTGTGCAATAGCATTCCTAGCAGTACCGATGGTGGTCATAAGTATAAGAGGGGCTGCTGTACTATTGTCAAAACACAGTTCTTCATTGCCTTAATTCTTTGTCTTGCAATGCTTGTTGAAATTTATATATATTTTTCTCATTTTTTTTCTTTCTATAAATTTGGAAATCTTATTCAATGAAAGATTAATTGGATGTTATTAGCCTTTAAGGTCTATTCCACAGGAATATTAACTCAATTTGATGTAGCCAGAAGATCAAGCTGGAACCTTACACAAATAATCTGTGTGGAATTTTTTATCTAGTTCCATTCCCAATGGCGCTGAGGACAGTGGTCATCGTAATGCTTAAGGACTTGAAGTGTATTTCTAACAAGGCACGAAGCTTTACACACACACCCAAAAAAGGGTCTTATTTTATCCTCATCCCATAAGAACATGACTGTTCTACATAGTCTACAATAATAATAATAATAATAATAATAATAATAATAATAATAATAATAATAATAATAATAATAATAATAATAATAATAATAATAATAAAGGAACTAAGAAAAAGCGACATATGCAAGGCACAAAGAGAAATCTGTTTTGCCAATATGATGCAAAGGTTCCTTTCGGAGAGAAATGGACCTCGCTCTTGGAATAGTAATGGGTACTTTTAGTTCCTACGCGGAGACACGGAACCGTATGTTACAGGAATACACACGGGGACTCTACATTTCCCTGCGAAACTATGAATATAAATCATGCCGTAATCTGGACAACAAATCATTGAGAACCCAGTAAGGAGAATCCGAAAGATTATCATTCCAATTAGTCCTGTTAATATTAATATTATTATCATCATTATTATTATTATTATTATTATTATTATTATTATTATTGCTGTTGTAAAGCTTTCGGCATTACTTCCACAAAACCAATGTATTCATTTATATAACATTAAACTAAATATCAAATAATTCCTCATCGCGTTTTACTCCTGAAAGTTCATATAATGGCTGAGTTCACGGTAATTTCCATCATTAACCCAGAGGCAAAAAAACCCCAGAAACTCGAAAAATGCCTTTAAAAATAATTAGAACTGAAATTGACAGAGAAAGAAAAAGAAACATGAACGCAACCTGAGTAAATTACAACAAAAAGTAATCCTACAAGGGCTAATTCATTACAGACATTGTTGAATTGTATTTAAAACCTTCTTATAATTTTGAGTGTAAAAATCTGCCGTTTATTCACGCTAATGCCTACGGAGTGAGGTCCCAAGGTCCTACTCTTTCTTCGGCCTTCGTAAAATTCTTAATTTGCCATTGTTACACGTACACTAAAAATGTACCCAAATATGCTCTACGTCGTAATACTGTACGTTTTAAATATAAATCACAAAAAATGGCTTTCAAAAACACATCCTTTAACCTATGCTTAAACTTTAGTCTCGATGGTCTATGCATTACAAGCAAATAGGAGTACACAAATATATACAAGTATAAGATAAGGAAAACTACATGCATTTCAAACATACACACATACACAAAGCTTCAAAATACAAAAAGGACATTTAGAGAGGAGTCAATTACAAGGATTAGCTTAGGGTAAATACAAGGAGTAATTTGTCCGGGCGGGGTGCGGGGTGTCACTGAGTAGCAAAAGGTTAATTATAGCAAGCGGCCAGCGGGAAGCCTCGTATTAAAACTGGCCATCAGGCGGTCTCCTGGGATGTCCTCCACTCTTAAGGGCGGCTCGCAGAAAATCTCATTCGCTGAATCCCCTTTCCACTGGCCTCCGGACACATTTGTTTGTTTTATTTGATAACGGCTTCTTCCACGATCTTTCTGGTGTACAAACAGCAGCTTTTAAACAAGCGTCGTCCCAGTCGATACAATGTCCTGAGTCCCGCGCATGGTGGAAAATTGCAGTGGTTTCTTGGCCATGTCTGAGATATAGTTTGCGTTCCAAATAACGTTGGAGCAAATGGCGGCCTGTCTATCTAACGTAGACTTTTTCACATTCTTTGCGAGGACGCCATGAACGCCCGCTGACAAATCCTTCTTATTCTGATACACGTTGATGAGGGAAATCTTTCCGAGACCTTCTGTTGCATTCTTTATTTTGCCTCTCTCTCTCTCTTTCTATATATATATATATATATATATATATATATATATATATATATATATATATATATATATATATATATATATAGAGGCAGTCCATTTCCGTCGGTCATTCACTTGGCAGCTACCAACTGTCGACCTTAGCTTTTGTAACGTCAGCATATAAATAAGATGAAAAAGAGCTGCGACAGGCCTTGGACAAATCTGAAGCCAGGCGCCATCAAACTGAAATCATCTTTGATGCTTGGAGGTGTGCACCATATGTAAGAAACTCCTTGGTCAGATGTCCTTACGACAAGAGATAATATCTTATCTTCCACCGAATTTCATGGGACCCGCCAGCACCAATTCAGAAAAATTTTTACACCGGATTTTCATAACAAGGTGGACTCTGTAACCATAAAATTAATTTCCGACATAAAACATTGAATTGAGCGATGCACAAAATCGAGTGTTGACGAATGTCTGGAAAAATATACGATTATAATCAATTGTGATTTAACCGAGTTCCTTGCGATAACTTGGCGATAGAATCACGCGAGAAAAGTTGCGAGGTAAAAACAGCGAATGTCTTTGGCGCGGTGAATACCTACTTGGTATGCCTGAATGGAGTTCTCTTGACAGATTCTCCCACTGCGATGAGTATCATAAGGAATCGTCTAAATTTATCAACTCCTGTTGGAATTGCCTTGAAAATGGCATCAATTCGTGTGCGTCTCTCTCTCTCTCTCTCTCTCTCTCTCTCTCTCTCTCTCTCTCTCTCTCTCTCTCTCTCTCAACCGGATGATGGCTCAACGCAGTCAAATTCATTTCTCGATCACCTAAAACTGATTCGCATAGTTGCAGATTTACAACTCAGCCTCATTTAAATTTTCCAGTACTTTTAATTCTGCTGAAATACTTGCGTTACCACATAATACTTGACGGTGATACTTCCTCGGGTTCTGTGTTGTACTAATTTTATCCTTAGAAAAAAATTGGGAAAACTGTGCCTGAAAAAAAAAAATTATCACTCGGGGAAGACATGATTTTGGCTTCTCTCCCGCTGCATGGAGGCTTAATCCCGTCTCAGATTCTAGTAATTTTTCCATTTTTCCTTGTTCTACCTCTGTCCTTCTCTCCCACTCCCGTCTAGTGAAAAGAAAGAAGTTTTCGTCTGTGTGAGATAATTTTTCGGATTTATTCCCGTTTTGGCAAGAGGCGCCAAAAGTAATACTCTGCCTCTCTTTTCTTTATTTATTTTCCTTGTGAGTTTCTCTCTCTCTCTCCTCTTTCATTCCATACAAAGATTTGAAGTTGTAAAAATAATAGAACAGAATAGAATATAGAATTTAGGCCAAAGGCCAAGCACTGGGACCTATGAGGTCATTCAGCGCTGAAACGGAAACTGACATTAAGAAGGTTTTAAAAGTGTAACAGGAGGAAAACTTCGATGTTTCACTTTGAATCAACTGTCAGGAGAGGGTGGAAGGTACGATGGAAGAAAGAGAACATGCACGGAGGTACAGTAAGAGGAATGAAAGTGGTTGCAACTAAGGGCCAGAGGGACGCTGCGAAGAACCTTAAGTTATTCCTACAGTGCACTGCATGAGGTGCACTGACGGCAAATAAGAAAAAGAGATAGGCCTGGTAAAATATCTCTGCTTTTGCCTTATTTTTTCGACTCCACGAAAAGGTGTTGCGCATACCTGAACTGAGACATAAGGCTGATCTAAGAGCTTTGGGTAAATAACACATTTTTTTCTGATAAGGAAGATGGACAGAATTCCAGCTTTGCTTACTCGAATCAACGATGTAATCTACCGATACAGACCTCGTTTTGATATCTGCATCGTTTCATGAAAACATTGCATTCAACATTAAACTGTTCACCAATCGGTACGGTTGGTTCTGTAAGATACAAAATTATTCCAAATTCTCAAGTCATTCATATGCGGGGGAGAGAGAGAGAGAGAGAGAGAGAGAGAGAGAGAGAGAGAGAGAGAGAGAGAGAGAGAGAGAGAAACTGTCCATTAATCGGCAGGTTCTATAAAATACAAAATGTCTTCCAACATTCAGTCGTTCAAAGAGAGAGAGAGAGAGAGAGAGAGAGAGAGAGAGAGAGAGAGAGAGAGAGAGAGAGAGAGAGAACTGTCCATTAATCGGTAGGTTATATAAGATATAAAATTATTCCAAATTCTCAAGTCATTCATACAGAATGCGAAGAGAGAGAGAGAGACCTTACACTTACAGACCTTACAATTCGAGGTTGCCCCAGGTCCCTCAGTGTGAGGCGCCTTTGATGTCTCTACCAGAGAGTTGCTAACGCATCTTCCGGTATATTTTGCATCTTCCAGTCTTGGATGGTCTGGGATGCATCTTAGATATTTGTCGAGCTTATTCTTAAACACATCTACGCTCACTCCTGTTATGTTCCTCAGATGAGCTGGTAGCGCATTGAATAGACGCTGCATTATCGATGCTGGTGCGTGGTGGATTAATGTCCTGTGTGCTTTCCTTAATTTTCCTGGTATAGTTTTTGGCACTATTAATCTACCTCTGCTTGCTCTTTTGATAATTTTAGTTCCATGATATTTTCGGTAATTCCTTCTATCTGTTTCCATGCTTGAATTACCATGTAGCGTTCTCTTCTCCTTTCAAGACTATATAAATTTAAGAATTGTAGTCAATAGTAGTCAAGGTCCTTAACTTCTATTCTAGCTGTAAATGACCTTTGTACACTCTCTATTTGTGCAATATCCTTTGGTAGTGTGGGTACCATATTATATTGCAATATTCAAGTGGACTAAGACGTTTTATAAAGCATAATCATGTGTTCAGCTTTTCTTGTTTTGAAGTGCCGGAACAACATTCCCATTTTTTGCTTTGCATTTTGCCAATAGAATTGCTATTTGATCATTGCATAACATATTCCTATTCAACATCACACCAAGGTCTTTAACTGCTTCCTTGTTTGTGATTGTCTCATTATTAGGTCCTTTATATGCATATAGCATTCCTACTTTATCACCATAGTTCATTGATTCAAATTTATCCGAGTTAAATACCATCCTATTTATCTCTGCCCATTTATATATTTTGTTTAGGTCTTTTTGTAGCGAGTTCCTATCTTCATCACAAGCAATTTCTCTACTTATTCTTGTGTCATCTGCGAAACTTCTTACTACTGAGTCCTTAACATTACTGTCTATGTCTGCAATCATAATCACAAACAGCAATGCAGCTAACACCGTGCCCTGTGGTACACCGGATATTACCGTAGCTTCATCCGATTTCTCATCGTTTGCAATCACTATCTGTTTTCTGTTTTGCAAAAATTCTTTTATCCATCTTCCTACTTTGTCAACAATGTTATGTTTTCTAATTTTTCGCTAATATATTATGATCTACCTTGTCAAAAGCTTTGCAAAGTCTAGGTAAACCACATCTGTATCTTTTCATTTATCATATTTTTATATATGCTTTCATGGTGGACTAACAGTTGGGTTTGTGTACTTTTTCCGGTACAAAACCATGTTGTCCTATATTGAACAATCTATTTTTCATTAAATGTTTCATTTATATTTTTTTATTACCCTTTCATATACTTTCATAATATGAGATGTCAGACTCACAGGCCTATAATTACTTGCCTCTAGTCTTGAACCACTTTTGAAAGTAGGAGTAATATATGCTAATTTATGCTCATCATAAATCTTGCCTGTATCTATACTTTGTCTTAATAATATTGCTAGCGGCTTTGCGATTGAATGAACCACTTTCTTTAACAATATGACAGGTACTCCATCTGGTCCCTGCTGATCCATTTTTAATTTCATTAATAGCCTGCACAATATCGGCTTCTGTAATATCTATATCTGATAAGTATTCAGTATTTTCATCTCTTATTTCTGTATCATTATCTTCATTTTCAATTCTAGGTGTAAATTCACTCTTATATCTTTCTGCTAATATGTTACATATTTCCTTTTTTTCATTCGTTAATCGCCCCTTCAATTCTTAGAGGGCCTATTTCTACTCTTATTTTATTCATCTTTTTGCATATGAATAAAAAATTTTAGGGTTTTGCTTGATATTTTGTAGTGTCATTTCTTCTAGGTTCCCTTTTTCATTTTCTTTTGATTGTATAATCTTTTGTTCTGCATTTTCTATCTTACTTTTTAGAGAGAGAGAGAGAGAGAGAGAGAGAGAGAGAGAGAGAGAGAGAAACCCGTCGTGGGGTAATTGGTTAAGTGGCTTATACCATGATAAAAAATAAAAACTATACTATAGGGACGCTGTCAGCTTCCTTAATTTGCAGGACTTTACAGATGAGACAATATTAAAAGCAATTTTTTATTTTTATTTTGGATCCTCTCACGGAGAATAATGATTAAGAGGGCGGGATCTGCGAATAGAAACAGCGGTTGGTATCACCACCCTCGGCTCTTTTGATCAAACGGCGCTAATGGGAGAATCAATAAGAGCGATAACAAAGGCATCAATGGGCCGGTAGAAAAGAGGGCGTTAGAGGAACCGAATTTACAGCCAGCGCCAGTTCGGCATTTTTTCTCCTGTAGAGATTCGGCGACGATAACTTACAGGAACGCCATTTCCGATGGGACGTCTTATCTATATAGTCACACATACACACACAAACACACACGTTATATATATATATATATATATATATATATATATATATATATATATATACACACACACACACACATTATATATATATATATATATATATATATATATATATATATATATATATATATATATATATATATATATATATATTTTAACAGTACCACCGGGCCGTGGGTGAGTTTCATACAGCAGTATACGCTGTACAGAAACCTAGACTGCACCGGAGAAACTTCGGCGCAATTTTTACTTCTTTTCATCCTGTCATCATTCTTTAAATTTACCTCTAAATACCAAAAGAAACCAACCGTTTCCATTTTTCCACATTCCTTATGAAAATTTACTGGTCCACAATTCAGTCTCCCTTGACCTTCATAACTCTACCCTTGCTCATATCTGCTCTAGACTTTCTCCTCTTGCAAACAATCTCCTCCTCTAGTTTCAGCAGTTCTCTTCACTATCCCCAACCAGTAGTGTATCATCTGCAAACAGTCACATTCACGGCTCTTTTCTACAACTTTGCATCTATGTTCAGTTTTCTTTCTCTGACTTCTCGTGAACTTACTCCATAAAAATATTAAACAGTCACGGAGAATAACAGATCCCCCAGTCTCAGACTCACTTTAAAACCAAACCGTTCACTCTCCCGTTGATATTTCTAAGAAACTGCTCCTTCAATCATAAAAACATTTCATGCATTTCAACAATTTACCTTCAGCCCCGTACGTTCCCAAATTCCTCAATATTTTCTCTTCGTCAGTTTTAATATTAACTTTTTCTATGTCCATGTGTGCAACATGAAGGTTTTACATATTTTACTACTAGTTATTTACTGTGGTAACGTAAAACGATGCTAATTATGATAATAATGATAGCGATGGAACAATTTGTAAACATTGTTCAAAAGCTTCGGAATGGACGATTCTTATTTAGAAGTGTTTTGAAATAATTTGAAGTTGATTCCGTCGGATGCTAATTCTTGATTCCAGCCAGCGGTGTCACTACACTCACTTTTCAGACTGAATAAGTTTATTTCAGCTTTTCGTGTGTGTGTCTCATTTAGTAAATTTTATTTCTAAATCCT
This sequence comes from Macrobrachium rosenbergii, assembly GCF_040412425.1. Lineage (NCBI taxonomy): Eukaryota > Metazoa > Arthropoda > Malacostraca > Decapoda > Palaemonidae > Macrobrachium > Macrobrachium rosenbergii. The sequence continues at coordinate 695,605 of NC_089762.1, forward strand.
GTTACTATGATTTTCCCTTCCTCTTGACCAACGTGCAGTACATGATTTGGACACACTCTACCTATTCCTTAAACTGATCAATTATAGAGGCTGGTTAACCAAAGTTTATAATTCTATAAAAAAAAATAAGACTTTCAGCATTACTACATATCTTCAGAGTTCTGCTGGAAAAAAAAAAAACATAAAACTTGAAATTTGGTCCTAAAGATAAAGCACAAAGATAACATGAATCCACTTGCTGAATATAACAAACCTCTTAAAAGGAATGTACCACCTGAACTCTGCGGGTTGCAGTCAGACCGATTACTAAAGACTGATTAGGAAAATTCCGTGATTTTAAAACACCACAATATTTTGTTTATCGTATTCTCTGATTGCTCGACTGTTCGTCACTTGTTAGGGGAAATACGCTGCCGATGAAGAACTGTTATCAAAACATCGCATGAATTACTGTTAGCCCTGAAGGAACTCGTTGCGCCCAAGGGAAGACGAGACCTATATATGATTCCATTCGCAACCGTCCATTTCTGACGGATTAAATCGGGCCCCGTGCGAGGCTAGCATCCAGGTTAGTGATCGCAACTTGAAATAAGTGGTACAAATATATTCAGAGCCACTTATTCATGACGAAACCGTCATAAACAAATCTAAAAATGCAAATGTTTCACGCGCGTAAACTGATATATTAATTAACACACTTTCCACAGTAAAGTGGTTTAACTTTCACACATGATGAGATTAACATTACAGTTAAGCGGATAAAATACATTACTTAATGACCAGCAAACGAGTCATATGAAGAAGTTATCAGATGTGAATAAATCAGTTTAGAAGCAAAACATGAAATAACCACCTTCCGTACTGAAATGACAATGACATCAGCTACATGTAAATAATGACCACTGGACGTCAATTTCTATTCTGAAAATGTAATCATGTCATGCTCAAAAAATGGAACTGCATCCCTCGTTTGAATCATGTACGAAACACGGACTAGTATTTCTCCTACCTTGTGTACTACTTGGTACGTTTTATAACAGCAATTTTCTAGCTAAAGAATTCCTCTCTAGAATAACAAGTCTGACGTCTAGTAAAAATAAAGTGCCGGAACATGAGCGTATCCAGCTAAAGTCACGCCCACTCCTACTTAATCATATATATATATATATATATATATATATATATATTATATATATATATATATATATATATATATATATATATTTTCAACCAAACTTGGTATACATAAGACTTACTATCTGGAAATGAATACTGTGGGGGTAAGACAAATAGCACCAAAGGGCACCAACAGGGGTGGGGGTGAGAAGGGCTTCCCTGAAACGGGCTGGCTCTGCCCGTATACTTAGTAACTATACAACCTCTACGAATTTATCACACCTCACTTCGGTATACATATGACTTACTATCTGGAAAAGAATACTGTGGGAGTAAGACATCACTGGCACCAAAGGGGGTGGGGGTGGGAAGGGGGTGACATGTAAAAATTACTGAAAACGACAGCTATTAAGTGTCTAATCCATAGTTTTTGAGGTTGCTGAGATGAATAGTAACACTCCTGATGCCCTTTAAATCCAAGTTCAGCCCCGACAGGAATGGGAGGGTGAGAAGGGGTGAAATATAAAATGTCAAAAATGCTGGGCAATAGAATTTAAGCAACTTTCTTAACAGGAAAGGGAGAGAGTGAGAGAGGCTGAGACAGAGAGAGAGAGAGAGAGAGAGAGAGAGAGAGAGAGAGAGTGTTTCGGCTCTCATTCAGAATTTTCCCGGGCAGCGCCCGGTTCGTCAGCTAGTAACCTATATACAACAGTGTCGTTACAGAAAGTCGAATCTCTACGTAACCATTTACACGGACGTCAAAATACTCGTACAATTTTGTTGTACCAAGGATGGTAGACACTACAAGCCAATCCCCCACCCGCCAGCCCCACCCCCTTTCCAGACATCCAAGCTACGGCAACAACACCTGGGAGCTTTCGTGAGACGGGGTGCTCGGGGGAAAAAGATAAAAGAACAGGAATCCTTTAGGGTTTCTTATACAATCGTATACTAAGGAGGTGAATGGATAAAGAGGGTCGGATAAGAGCAGGGTACTGGTGTGGAATTAGAAAAGAAAAGAAAGGAAAGGCGCCAGGTCTAATTCACAATGAACAGGGCCTTTCATTTAGGAGAAACCTTTTGTTGTCGGCAAGGTCACCAGACCTAAGGGCTTTAAAAACACACTAGATAAAAAGTCTATTAGATCATTTGTTTTCACGTGCAAATGCATACGCATATATAACAGTGTAAGGTTATAAAGATCTCCTGGTAAAAACAAACATGTTAACTTGCTAAAGAATTTACGAATATAAGCTGCTATGACACCGCAACCACGTAATACCAAATTAGTACGTTATGATGCGCAAAAAGGATTACTATCATCAAGGGAAGTACAATCAATGACGGTACAGAAAAGCGGGAATCTGGCTCCACTAAAATAGCTTATATGAAGTCCATCTTTCCCCTAAGCTCCCTCCAAGACAGCTTATAATAATGATTACTTTAATTTCAAGACCCACACTTGCATTGCGAGAGGGGTGGCCCATAAAATATTATTATTATTATTATTCAGAAGATGAACCCTATTCAAATAGAACAAGCCCACCAAAGGGGCCACTGACTTGAAATTCAAGCATCCATAGAATATGGTCTTCATTAGGAAGAAGAGGAAGTAAAGGTGAATACAAAAAGGAGAGATCTCACTTATTAAAAAAGATAAAGAATCAAATATTATATAAACAAATAAAAATGTATTACAATGCAAGTTGCAATCTGAAAATAGTGCCCTCAACCAACGGGAGGAGATGAAAGGAAATACATACTATATATAGAGTCTCGGGGCAAGAGGCACCATACGTACCTTGACGACAGTGCCGACGGGCGTCTGGTGTACTTCCAGCATCTGGTTGTCGTGTGCATCGTGCGGGGACGACTCGTCCATGCTTGCCAAGGGCGGGTCGCGCGAGAGGAGAAGTCGCTCTTTCATTTCTCGTAGGTAAGGATACTCGCTTCCTCCACCACCCTCTGCAGGAAGATAAAAACAGAAGTCGTTAGTCAAAGTTTACTATACAGTTCTTGGTCTCTCGCTCGAAACAGAAAAATCAAGACGATTATTTACCTTCAAGTCTTCACTGAATAGTATGGCCGTCTGGACGCCATTTAGTTTGTACTGTAGTTTCTTAATCTCCCGAAGGAGGTTCTTTTTAGCAGCAGGTAAAACATAGAGCAGTAGTCCAAAGTTTATTTGTTCACCCTGGCGTTTCGGTAGAGCTTTCTACCATATCCTGAAGGCGAATGAAGCCAAAGGTGCATCTATGCCATATCTATACCCGTAAGCGGGCTTACAATAATTTTTGGCGATTTCATTAACTTCCAAATTGCAATATCATAAGAATGGAAACGTAATAAAAAGTAAGAGAATAATAAGCACCCGACCAAATGCATGAAACACTTAATTGTTTAAAATGGTTCGGCAGCAAAAAGATAAACAGATCAAAAGTTAGAGAAAAGAAGAATATTATTTCGCAGATTCACTGACAACCGATCAAAAATCTTTTGTTGTGAGATTAGAGGAATTCGAATAACAAGCCTAAGAAATACAAGTCAAAATAAGAATGTGACATTGGAAACTCGCTTTGAAAAAGGAAAACGAAACTGCAACGATGTTTTGCGTATATCATTTTTCAGTCTTAGGGCATCCCATACCTTCTTAATGGCTGTCTAAAAAAATTATATTTATTTCAACTACATTTTAATCTAATCAGCAGTAAATTAGCTTGTTGACATTACACACAGACCTTTTAAGCACTTTACATTAAGACAACTGATGATTTTTTTTTTCGTCAATCGTCATTTGATACGAATCAAATTTAAAACCAAAACTGCCAAATAACCCACCTAGCCTAATTGGTTATTATAAGCCCAAAGTATGGAGCGACTCAATAAAAATACCTTCCCACTGAAACCTCATTCAAAAATTCTTTCAAGGCTGAGAGAGAATCAGGCAACTTAAATCTACAAATTTTACATACTCGAGAGTTCTTGCTCTTACAAAACATATAGTGTGTCTTCCCTGCAAATTCTAGATCAACTTTTATGGAATTCCATCACAATCACAAATAAAATCGTACATGTCTGCGGCATGGCTATTCCAGTACTACAGCATCATAGACGATTATATCAAAGCTATGCATCATCATCAGCTTTGCACATTCGATAAAAGCCGTCCATTCAACGGAAGACATTTATCAGGAAGTTACATATGAAATACCAAGATAAGAATAACGAGGATGGAATCCATATGAACCGTACGGAACTTCAAAGGAACGGGACTTCCGGAGACATCAATAAGAAAGACCTTGGTGTTCTCGGATATAGGATTAATATCAAAAGGAAATATACATAAACAACAGCAAATCTAAAGGAATGAAAGTCCACCTACATTAGGAGTAAAGAGATACTTTTTGCGGAGAGAGAGAGAGAGAGAGAGAGAGAGAGAGAGAGAGAGAGATAACACACCCAGCTAACTCTACCAACGATGGCAATTTCCACGTAATAAACTTCTTAAAGACGTTGAATGACAGACGGGTTTCTGGGATCTGCTGCCCACTCGCACAAAACACCGATAAACCTTTCCCAGAAACAATTACTGGATCCCATCTCTTTTCTATTTGTTTCCTGTTATTAGTTTTACACTTAACACGTCAAGATTCCCATAATTAAGGAGAATATAACAATCGCCAACTTCCATTTTCTCTCGGGAAACGTGATTCCTAAAAACTGACCAACAATAAGAAGGTTTGATGTCGAATATGATTATAATAAAAGCGGTTCAGTCTGACTAAACCTGATTATCGTAAGCAACATGGCAGCAAGAAAGAAAAAAAAAGAAAAAAAACTAGGGGAAAAAGGCGCATCCGCTACCAGCAATCTTTACTTCTTAAGAGGAAGAGAGAAAGTTACAGACTAACTGAGTTAAGAACCTCGCTTTGATTTACTGATCAATTCCAGATGCAAAAGTTTCCTTAAACAAAACGTAGCTTCATGTCAGGCAGAAATATATATATATATATATATATATATATATATATATATATATATATATATATATATATATATATATATATATATATATATATATATATATATATATGATCTGCGTGTGTGTGTGTGTGTTGTGCACAAGTACAATTTAAATGGACGAGAAGTTTCCCACGTGAAGACTGTCTCCTTCCAACCACACGCCCTGTGGAGGAGGGCTGCGTGTCACAAGGCACCACCAGGCTTAATGGCGTAAGTGGCCCTGATCGTCCTGACCGTGATTATACATTGAGGCCAATGAGGGGAATAAGACACGGAAACTGACGGTGATAACAGGATACCAGGGCAACTGCGATAAGGAAATTACACGATGGGGAATGATGATCGAGAGAGAGAGAGAGAGAGAGAGAGCGAGCGGGGGATCTCAGGAAGCAACAGCCAAGATTTCATCACCGCCTCCCGGGACACTTGTCATGCTATGTGGAGATTTAACAAGGTATGAGCGCAAACACTGAATGATTATTTGGAATAAAATACGATGAGATAACAACATGCATTCTAGCAGCACCGGCGATGAAATGAGGATTACCATTCTCTAGTACTTGAAAACGTTCCAAATAACGTTCTCAAAGAAATAAATTCTATTATCCGCAGAATGATAATACATTCTTCTACAATAATCTATTTTTTTATGAATGAATGATCCTTTTAAATTATATAAACTTAAGGAACAGGAGAACGTATTATTACGTTATCACAGAAAATCATATAAACTTACGGAAAAAAAGTACTTTTACGTTATGTTCTCACAAAAAAAGCAGGCAGTCAGATCATTAACACACTCGTCGAGATTTAATCAAAGCGTACTAAATTAAGTATGCACAAAATACCGAGCATTATGAAGCTAAAGAGATAAAAAGCCAACTATGAACAGAGACAAGCGACAATGAGAAACAGGGGCACGATGTCATTGCCGCTCATGAAAGAACATCCTGTTCTTTCGCTCTTTCGCGTGTCACAATGGGTGCCAAACGACAGGGACACACACACACACACACACACACACACACACACACACACACACACACACACAGTAAGGTGGAGGCACTTATTCAGATAAGTGTTAGGTCCACACATACAGAGAGAGAGAGAGAGAGAGAGAGAGAGAGAGAGAGAGGTTGCAAATGAAATGCAACGTGAATTTATGCTTCGTATTTTATCCTATATTTTAACACATTTAGTGGTACTGGTATTACTAATTCTGGGCAGTGTTGAATCTGCTAAATTAAGTAGGGGTGGGTGTGTGTGTGTGTGTGTGCGCGCGTGCGCAGTGAGCGCGTATACTGTCTCTTAGCAGGGAAGTAAGACGGGTTTTTACTAATTATCTCTTTCCAATATATATATATATATATATATATATATATATATATATATATATATATATATATATATGATTATTATCACATTTGTACGTGATACATTTATCACACATCACCACAGGAGAAAAATAGGGGACATATATTTTATAAATCTCTGCAACTTCTCTTCGTTGAACAACTAACATCGTCCCGCCTGAAAGCCAAAGCCTGGCCAAACTTTGCTCATCAACTATTTTCTTATCCCACAAACCTCATCCATTTTGCCCTGACTTTAATCACCAATGATTTCATTTTGGACTTCCGCTGAGAAAACAATCCTGATCTCGGACAGACACGTCGCTCTCACGTCTGTTTATCTGAACAAATGCGTCGCTTTCATTACAAAAACTCCCAGTTGCTTTTAACACGTAACCCTCTAGGGCAGCGGTTCCTAACCAGGGGTGCTTACAAGACGGTTCCTAAGGGGTGCGAAGATGCCTATGAATAATTAAAGCAAAATATATTTTTATATACGTATTTATATACGTATTTTTTTCTGCAAAAAATAAAAATAAAATAAATAAATAATTAATAATATAATTATTATTATTATTATTATTATTATTATTGCTACAGCAGTGCTCTGTGCAATTTTAGCTGTTTTTTTTTTCTTATTCAGCTATTCAGTGGGTGCGAGAACTGACTGCTGATTTGAAATGGGTGCATAAATTGAAAAAGGTTAAGACCACTGCTCTAGAGTCCTACACCATAGGCCTAATCCCACGTGCATCACTTGGCTACAAAGCCAAACATAAGCTTTTTCCAAGTCCGAATAAGCCAAACAGCATTTCTATTAACTCTTAAACTTCAGTTACAAATGATAATTTTTTTTCTAATGTACTGTGCCTGCCATTTCAATACTTCCGCAACCCGAGGTTCAGTTTCAATTAAAAGACTACTGCTGTGAATCTTAAACCGTCCATTTTGTCTCTCTTTTTAGCAAAAACAAATACTGCAGTGTATAATATATATATATATATATATATATATATATATATATATATATATATATATATATATATATACATATACGTATGTATGTATATACTGTATATATATATTAGAGAGAGAGAGAGAGAGAGAGAGAGAGAGAGAGAGAGAGAGAGAGAGAGAGAGAGTATAAAGAGGATAAAGGGGATTTACTAATCAATTTCAACAGTCTTTTGAAGCATACCAAGTATTTTATACTACAATGACCCCAAAAATCATGCAAATAAGTAACATATTTAAGCATTTCTGAAGGAAAAGGGTTCATCACTTCTGCCTTTCATCTACCTACACTGACATTTACTCCTATCACTGACCTACCACTACTGGCTAAAACGCTCGAAGGATTGACCTACGAGAAGGATTACACTAGTTATCCCGACAATGCAAGAGGTACGTTTTCTTCTTTAAGGCATCCATTTTCTATGAACCCGTCCATACTTCACATCATCATCCTTGGATATGACTTTTTCAAAATAACATAGTGGGAGGAACAGACACTGAATCGGGCAAACGCCGCCAAAAGGGCAAATAGAAAGACGTCGACACACTAATAAAGGGAAAACAGTCAAAAGAGCTATAAATGTTATTGATTTTACTAAAATTAATTTTTCAAGACAAACCGTAAATTAACAGCTGTAATAAATACATTACGAACCGATACTATCTGACAGCGAGACGTCAAACCTTCTATAGAGAGAGAGAGAGAGAGAGAGAGAGAGAGAGAGAGAGAGAGAGAGAGAGAGAGAGAGAGTCTCTGCAAGGTGGTTCGCGTTCCCTACTGTTGGCAGCGTTGCTGTGGCAACAGTTGCCATGACAACCCCTCCTCTCAGCCACGCCCAGCAAGTCCCTCTGCATCGCTCCAATAGAACATCATAAGAGAGACCATTTGAATACCTCCCCTTTACTAAATACTCGAGTTGGTTTATAAATAAACCGTAGGTATATTGAGGGCCATAAATGCTCATAATAATAATGATGATTATTTATTTACTATACTATAACTGCCAACAACAACAATAATAATACTAATAATAATAATAATAATAATAATAATAATAATAATAATACAATAATAATACTTTGGTATAGGCCCTCTTTCAAACATGTTTTGATGAATATGATGGCAACCAAGGCTGCCATCATATTCAACAAAATAATAATAATAATAATAATAATAATAATAATAATAATAATAATAATAATAATAATAATAATAATAATAATAAGCGTTTTCAAATCTGTACACTTTGCTTTACATTTTATAGTAAAAGAGTAAAAAATTGGTCATAATCAATAACAGGCCAGTTTAGGAGAACGCAGACGACCCTTCTGATATTTACAACTGATTTTCTTTGAAAGCACTGTTATAACTGCAAATGTGCATATTTTCAATAAATGTATTCTTAGTGTAAGTATGTAGACATTTGCACATTAACAAAATTACACATAAATGAACATTATTCGACTCATACTGTACACGCGTGTGTGTGTGTGTCTGAGAGAGAGAGAGAGAGAGAGAGAGAGAGAGAGAGAGAGAGAGAGAGAGAGAGAGAGAGAGAGAGAATGATAAGGGGGGTGTACGAGAGAAGTAAAGGGGACAAAGAGAAGACACGTAGACGATGAATAGAGAGAAACGGAAATAAAATACTTGAATCTGCAAGGTTCATTTCATTTACTTGACAGAAAAAAAAAGTTTACAAAATCATTAAAACTACTTTTAATCATTGACGAAACCCAAAAAGTTTGAAGTCGTGCGGACACCAGTGTATAGATAACATACTAACAAAGAACATATATATATATATATATATATATATATATATATATATATATATATATATATATATATATATATGTGTGTGTGTG